>NW_019727116.1:84870-98017 GCF_002891405.2 Cryptotermes secundus | reverse complement strand
CTTCAATCGCAATACATATTATCGCTTCTCCTATTTGTTGTTTACAACAAAGATAAATTCAAATTAAATTCTGATGTCTATAACATGAATACTAGACAAAAATATAACTTCCACCTACCCTTATCAACTTTATCAGTATATCAAAAAGGAGTCTACTTTACTGGCATAAAAGTGTTCAACAATCTGCCACAAAGTATTAAAAACTTGGGCAATGATACTAAAAAGTTTAAATCAGAGTTAAAGAATTATCTACATGCTCATTCCTTCTACTCTTTAGATGAATACTTCAATGTAAATAGAGAATGATGTAAAATTAAGTTATATTAATTTTTAAGCTAAAATTGCCTGTACTTATGTATGTAACATTTTGACTTGTTCTGTATCCAAAGGTACTAACCTGCTTAGGATTTATAGAATGTAAATAAATTCAATTCAATTCAATTCAATGAAGAAACAAGTAATTTAGAATTATTTTACTGCTTAAACCACATTTGTAAATTAGAAATGCAAAACTTTCAACCTCATCTTCAGTCATAATTGTGTTCTTTGTTACTGAATTATCAACTTCTTTTGTAGCTTCATACTTCCAATATTATCTAAATGGCATATTACTCTTTCATAACAATGATTACTCCTTTTAACAGATTTATTTATTGATTAATCAAGTGATTGTTCATGGAAGGTTAATAACACATCAGTTGAAAAATATGGTGGAAACCTAATAACATTCATTGGAGCAGAAGGCAGTGACCTATCACAAGTTTTATAAAAAATACAGTACAGCCCAAACATTCTCAAACTTCTTATTCTTGATTACAAAATAAATAACCATATACTCTGAAATATACCTTTTCTACGGTAACTTCCTTATCCCAATCATCCACCTTCGTCATGTATGCATGAGCTGCCTGGGATGAGCACTGCATGCCTTCTTGAAGTAAAGACACACGATTGGCTGTTTCCTGCCCCAATTGTTCCACCATCTGAACAAACATGGCATTTGTTTCTTCTAGATCTGACACCCTTGATTGCAGAAATCTAAGTTTGATCTGCAAGAAATGTCACAGGACTATATGTGTGAATCGTGTTATATCCTCATTTATCTATTTCCAAAATGTTGAAGTGCAGAACATATAAAACAACACTGGAATGGGTGCATTCCAAAATGTAGACTACAACCTCTACAGTGGATCTTGGAATACTTTCAAGAATATTTATTTGAAGTACTTACAAATATTCAAGAAATACTCTCATGGTGATACTCTGACAATACTCCTAACCTAAAAACCTGATAACAATGATACGAGTACTACATCTTCTGGGGTCAGGACAGAAGCTGTTCTACAGACATAAGCAATAACAGAAAACGTAACAGAATGTTGGTACACAAGGAGGTCGTGTTTAATTTAACATGTCATTCCTCAAACTGGCGATGATACTGTTAGAGCAAAAACAATCAATTCTCACCACAACTCATGAAGACTATTTATTGCAGAATTCCAGTGTTACAAATCTTGTGTTGATAACTTTCATTCTTTATTGATGCTGTCAGTGTCGAAACTATATAGTGTCAATGATAGGATGATTAACATGTTGAGCAATTGGTGGAATAAGAACTGGCAACAGAAACTGAAAAATTTGAGATAACCTGCACTCGTGTCACTCTGTCCACTACAAATCCCACATGACCTGATCCAGGATAGAATCCAGGCTATTGCAATGGGAAGCCAGCAACTAACCACCAAAGCTATGGCATGTGCCTCATTAGTTATCACCATCAAACCAAAAGCTACACACCAAATTCATGCAGCTGCCATTCTCTTGTTTTACATGCTATTCCCCCCCCCCTCAAAAAAAAAGGTACCTGCACAAAAGTTGCTACATTTTCAAAGACTATTGCCAGCCAGAATTTCAGGACCCTACATCATGTGATTCATATTGGTTCAGAATTTGAAATCAGCAGACACACAGAGCACTGTGTTTTCATAAACATACTTTCTCTCTTTATGAAGGATACTAAAGACAGAAGACTGCATGCAAAATCAGATGTATGGTTACTGTAATATGTAGTTTTTCAACTACTTTATAGGTAATCATAGTGGTGATTATCTAACCTTTGCAAACAGAAAGTTTCTTTACTGCTTAGAGTACTGAACAGCAAGATTTTAGACGAAAAGCACCCTATATTCCTCACATACTTCCATGGAACTTATAATTTCTAACAGTGAGAAGACAAAAAACAATTTTCCTTGAGCATTAGGAATTGTCAAGGGAGGTTTCTTCTCACTGAAACTTAATATCAAAGTATTTCACAGCTTGGTTTGTATTTCAGCATAAAGCAGTGTGGTTGCTGATATGGCAAGGTATATAAGAATTCTGAAACATCAGTCAGCATCCAGAACTAGTCCTAATTCATAGAAATAATGTGAATGTCAACTGGAGCTGGGTACTTCTCCATTATCCAGAGCACCTAAAAAGTCCCTTCCTCAGCTTTCCTAAGTGCCAAAAATTATGGATCTGTCACAGATAAATGGCATATGAATTTCTTGTTGTTTCTGTTCTCTTCTCAGCTCTCTCTTCCTTAGATAAAGGAAAGAAATTCAGATGTGTGTAAATGGTACAGACCTGTCTTCCTTCTTTGGCTTATATAAAAGCAAAGGTTTTAACTAACCTAACATAACCTACCCTTTGTGGTTCACATCCAGTTGTTTGGTGGACCAGTCAAACTCAGCAGACTGTCATCCTAACAGTATCTTGACTCCTACACACGGGAGTAAGCATACATATAGCATACATAACTGGTTGATACAGAAGCCTGTGATCAGATGATCAGTGATAGTGCTTTGTTTTAACTTCATGAGGATGCTAAGATTGTTGCTTTAAAGAACATTATTTCTATAAATATTTCTACTGCTTTCAGCACATAAGAAAGCGTAATGAAGAGCTTCCCCATCAGTTTCTTCTGGTATCTCACACAATGTAAAAAAGAATTTTGAGTTGGGGTACCATATCCAAATTACGTACATTTAGCCAAAGGACATAAAGCATGTCTTCCTCACTTCAGCATTCTGAAACTAAATGCTACCTTATAATGGCACTCAATGTATTAATATGCCATAAAGGGTTACAAAGGATAAGGGCCAACCTGGGTTGACTCCTGACGCATTCCAGACATGACAGTGAACAGAAAAATCCCACTGCCTCTGATAGACTGAACTCCAACCAACCAGTCAAAAGCCTACCATCACACTCTCTAAGCTGTTAAGCACTAAGGCATCCACTCATTAAACTCATTGAGCTATTACACCTCCTAAAAGGGGATAATTATGAAATGTTATTTTAGAGAAGTAACTCCTAGAGGTATGAGTAGTGGATTTAGAGAAACTGGAAGTCAGAAATCACATATTTGGATCAATAAGCTTCCCAACTTTGTCCACCAACTCCTATCTGGATGAAGGCAATGTTTCATAAACACTGATCTGTGCCTGTCCCAGAGGTGAAGAGGTCCTACTCAGGTGGGTCCATTTGAAAGAGCTAATCTGAATCACAGAATAATCTAACCCAGTCAACTATACCTATATTTGCAGCTGTGATCATGTTGTCATTGGGAGTTTTACAATAAGAAAAGTGGACATACCATAAAGTCCTAAAACTCAAACCAAATTCATATAAAACCAATGCAGAAGACATTTGAAATGTACATGCCATGCTATACTCTCCTACTCTTAGATCCTCCAAACCTTATGGACTTTTCTATATTGTGATCTTCTAGGTTATGACATTGGGTAACTTGGTAGGTGGGCATGAACAAAGCAACATTTGCCTCCATTTCCAGTCTTGAACTGAGTCAAGTGCATTGGTTTAGCAGACATGGGCCAGGCTCACATTCAGGAGGTGTACAGTCTGAATCTCAGCTGACACCAGCTAAAATGAGAGGGTTTTCATGATTCCTCAGTCCCTTCAAGCAAGTGCCAGAACAGTACATCTATCAGGCTACAACTGCTTCCTTCCAAATCCTTTCCAAATTATCATCCATTTACCAACCTACCTATCAAATGTACATAGTCTCCCTACAGACAATGTTGTAAAATAACACACACACGAAAATAAAATGACAGGTTTTGAAAGTGGCTGGTTATACATTAGATATAGATGGAAAGCAATGTGGGTCATGGGGAATCAAAGTCATACACCTTGTAAAGGACAACTACTCTAGGTCTGGACAAAGGAGAGTAAGAGTCCTTTACTGGGTGAAGGAAAACGGAAAGCCAACCCAATGTAGGACCTGTTCTCTAAAAGAGCCTTCAGGTTTCTGTGGCCTCTTCAGGAAGGAACCAGAGTTCTCACTAGTCCTTCAAAAGCAGTCCCCTCTACCCCCCACCACCGCAGTTGTGACTGGCCACTTCTACCCTCCATAACCCATTTCCTTCTCCCCAGCTCTAAGCTGCCTCTACAAGCTCACATTGCAAAGGGAATGAACGCGCGCACTCTGTTTGGAAATACCTTAATTTTCCTGTTAAGTGCACAAACACTGAGATCTCTTACATGCATTGTATGACTCACTGAAGTTACTGAAACATTTCTGAAATTGGCAGTAATACAAACTTCAGACAATCCCACTGCTCTCAAATGTACCAGACCCTCAACTAAAAGCTACTTACCTTATAAATAATCACAACAGATACAAAAGACATGTTTTGTAAAAAAAAGTTGAGACCCCCATTATTTATCCATAGGCATGTTCTGAATCTGGAAAATATGTGCAAACAGAGGCCATGTGACACAGACACAAAACAAGACAGTACACACTTATTTGCAAGGCTTAGATATCCTCTAAATTTCTTCCAACCCAACTAACTACTCTGTTCATTTATTCATTAGTAATGAATGAATGAACAGAGTAGTTAGTATACAGTACTTAGTATAGTAGTAGTATACAACTTTTAATCTGAGTCATTACTGTTACAGAAGTCCAGTGTGTTCAGTCCAGTCCCCGTTATGGCAAGTTTGATTCCCACTGAATGTTGAAAACAGAACCGAATGATGACACAGTGATCTATATTACTTTCTGAAGATGATGCATACTCCAAGATGTTTAAGACACAGTTTACAGTCATTACAAATTTTTATTTCCATATGCGTCAGTTTCTGGCACACTGTGCGAAAAGGACATGATAATGTATCCTAATCAAGAACTGGCTCAATACTGATTAAGTATTTGCTGTTCCAAATGGCTGACATTTCAAATCATTTCAGGGGACCTGTGGTTCTCAGAACAATATTTCTATGTAATGTATTTCAGCATCCCATTGCATTAGTACTGACCTCTTGTATATATGTCACCACAATTTTAAATGCAACGTTTTATTTTCATGTTGTGTACATGATTTTACAAAGTGTTTCAGCCTCACACAACCATCCTCAGGTGTAGGCACTCTTAACAAAACCGTTGCACTGTCACCTTAGTCTGTCGCATGTGAACATATTTTTAAACTTAAAATCTTTAAAAACCAAGTTCATAAAATTCCAGTAACCTGCTGATTGACAAACGGGAACAGAACAACTCAACAAGGAATGATATCCACACACCGCCACAACAAACAAAACTCCCAAGCTTGACAACCAATGCAGTGCAAATGAATCGGTACACATTCTGGCAGAAGAGTTGGACACCCTCCTGTCAGGTTAGGCTAAGAAGGGTTCAGCTCCCTAAGTAAGTAAGTAAGTAAGTAATAGTGATCAATTATGAATGCATCCTTTGCCTGGGAAACTTCCACGTTGCCGCTCTCATTATAAAGAAAGCACCAGTGGTGTCAGGGTGTTTGCATCACAGTACCATGCAAGACTGAGTCATCAGTGGTGCCAACTGCTACATGTATAATTATATTCCAACACCTTGTTGCATATTTCCAAGGCTGGATCATATATATTTTGCATCGAAGTGTATTCCTCATTTCCAGCTTCTAATTATGTACATGAAGATGACATATGGATGGCTGTAGTTTGGCAACTACATAAGTAATTTTAAGTATAGAGCACATCTTTTCGCAAAGGCATTCTCAGTGATGCTGCAACTTTAAAAACAGTAATGGTGTCTCAAGAAAGCAGGAAATATCAGTACATTCGAACACAGATACAAAAAGAAGTATGAAACTTGTTCCTCTGCCAATAAAACCTGGATTACTTTGAGGTATGTGATAAGAACAGAACTCAGCATTGCCTTTAAACCATTTTATGTCGGAGTACTTGTTTTATGGTAGAGTGTTTCTGTCCGGGGGGAGAAGTCGGGTTTCTTCTACTACCTGGCGTAATCTCTTGAGTACTCCCCTTTCGAAGATATTCCTCATTACTGGGAGTAGGCTCATAGACCTATATGAGCTGGCTTCCGCCGCGGTCTGCCAGATTCCGGAACCATGTGATCTGCGTGATTTTCCATTGAATTGGAGAATATCCTGTCCTAATAGTCGAGTTACATTTAATGTGTAGCAAGTTGCGCCTATTGTTGTGTGTGATTCATAACCCACAGTTACGATATCCCCTTTCACCAGCGAGACTATCAGTAGATGAATGCACGCTGTTTACACTATAATCCTAGGCGTCAACACAATGAATCCACAGTTGCTAGCATACATAATTTGATATTAAATATGGGTTAGAGCAGACCGTGGCATAGCACAGGTGGTTAGTAGCTCACCCATGTTCTTTCACTGGGTTCCATCCCGGAAAATGCCTCTTAATATTTGTGACGGACAAAGTGGCACTGGGCAGGGTTTTCTCTGTGTGCTCCAGTTTCTCCTACCAGTTCTCATTCCACCACCTGCCCCACACCCGCCCTATATTTCAGAGAATTTCCGCTAGCTATTGTGAATTAATATCAAATTTTTTCGTCTATTCAGGAGCCAGTACATGTAGTTAATTTTGATTGCCCTGATCTAAACAAGCAGTGAAATAACGCTGTGGGTTTTACGGGGTTGCCATTGTGTGAAATTACCTGGGCTTGCCCTGATCTTCTGAAATTAAGAAATTGGCATTACTGTAACAAGTGAGATATTTGGAGTGTGAATATGCATCTGTGTAGCCTTCTCATGTGTTTTTTTTTTCAGCCATCGTAGAAGTGGTGGATTTTCTTAATATCAGAGTGGAAACGAACGTAAGTTTCATCAAAGCAATAATATATGCATAGCTTCTAGTTAGTCTCTAAGTAGCTCACTACAAAGCAATAACAATTTTGTCTAAATGATATATTGAAATGTTTTCTGAGAGAGAGAGAGAGAGAGAGATTCATTCAAATTTCCTAGAAGGGATTTGGAAAATAATAAATTTCCATATTAAATATCTTTCAGAAACTCAGTCACTTAATCAGTAGATGAGTTCCAAATAGAATTAACTCTTATATATCCCTTGTACTGGCTTGTGTTGCAGTGGCCAAATTGCTGCTACATATTGCTTGCAGGAACAATATATGGGGCCTATGTATGAGTAAGTTTCTTGACAACTGATTCTTTACTTATCAAGCATCACTGTCTCTAGGCAATGGGCCAAATTAAAGAAAAGAATTGCGGTTCAGTTCCTGGCAAGGTCAGGGATTTTTCCATTATTCACACCGCGAAGACCCGGCATGGGGCCCATTGCACTTCGTATTAGTGGCTCCTCGAACTGGTGTGGCTCCTGGCCAGGCTCTTCATTTCATTTGCTTCTTTGCGTTTCCTTACCGCATCTGTAAGCAACTCAGACTATATAGTGTCACATGTTACCACGATTAGTGAATCGTGAATTTGTCAACACGGGAAAGGAAGCTGCTGTTGATTTTGTGAGTTCCGTCATTTGTTGGACAGTGGGAGGAAAGCTACGAATTCCTCGGTCAGGATAGTTAGTGCCCCGGCCAAGATTCGAACCGGGCACGCCCCAGTAAAAGTCGGAAGCACTGTAGCTTCGTAACCGAAGAGACTTGAGTTCGAAACTCGTATTCTCTGAAGGTATGGGTTCAAGTCCCAGTTGCGACGCTAGCACTCTGACTCATATTCTTCGGACCCTCAATGCATATGCCGGAATATTACCTCAGATACTGCCGTCTCCTTCCGAATACTCTCCAATTTGTCATTCACCTATTACCCTAACTTTGGACAGTATGCAATTTGCTATAATGCAAGTGTTGTGGAGTCACCCACGAACGCCACGGCTGACGACACGACGTTTGCAAAACCTCTCGGACAGATCCCCATACAGGGGGAGGTAGTGGACATCTGGAAAATTGAGTGCACACATCGTACAAGTCAAGTGTGCACACATGATTTGAATTTAAGATAAAGAGCAAAAGGGAGGAAATGTATACTAACATCAAGTTCTGGGAAGAACTGATCGCCTAATTTTTTGATAGAAAACATTGCGTCCATGAACTCTCGCATTGTTAGGTGCGTATTCCTCGTCGCGGAAACGTGTTTATCAGTCCGTTGCGTAGAAACAATGAGGATAGTAGTACCATAGAATCTGACGCCTCCAGATTCTAAATGTATTTACGGTATATTTGTGGCACGCGGCTGCGTAGATGATTAAGGCACTATGCTACAAACCGGAAGGTCTCGGGTTCCATTCCCCAAGTGACTAAATGTTTTCAATTGGCCTAATCCTTGCAACCGCACTATGGCCCTGGGGTCGACTCGGCCTCTGACTGGAATGAATACCAGGATTCTTCCTGGGAGTAAAGGGCGGTCGGAGCCTAAGGCTGACAACCTTACCGCCATCTGTGAGCTGTATAGAAAAATTTGGGAGCCTCAACGTCTTATAACCCTACGGACCTCCATGGCCCGTTACATGGATAGCTTTACCTTTACATATTTAACGACGCTGTCAGTAGCGCGGGGCGTTTAGCGTCTAGTCACAGAATTACTGGGGAATAATGAACTGCAAAAGATGCTGAAGGAAGCGGTACCATGGAAAACCTCGAAAGGATTCAATCACAATATTCGATCCGACCCCCAATCCCCGCACTACATCGAGCGGCTCCAAGATCTAGGGATTGCAACGAATTTGGTGTTCTAATATTCGAACAATTGTTTTTTGGACAGCTCAGTCGGTATAGTGACGACCTACACCTACAGGCTGGACACTCGACGTTCCATTACCGGCAGGAAAACAAGATTTGTCTATACTCCACAGCGTCCACACCGGACCAGACCTGACCAGACCTATCCAACGGGTAACAGGCTCACGTTCCTCCGGGGGTAAAACGGTGGGAGCGTGAAGCTGACAACTCACTTCTATATATTGCCGGGGCGATGAATGATGGAGCTATACCTCCACTCCTCCATATGTCCACATGGGATTGTGCTTAATTAATTAAGCACAGAGTCAATTTTCAACTGCATTTTGTATGTCCAGGAGGCGTCAGTCTCTGAAGAAAATCCGCCAAGTTTACTTATTTTCTCTGGGCGAAATATGCAGCAGTATCAAGAGTAGAAAAGTTATTGGCCCTTAATATGCCAGACTTCATACAAAAAATTAAGACAAAGGATAAATTATTTCTGGAACAAACTTAATGTAGCATCCGTTGAAAATTCAACAGGCAGTATCTCTTGTTATACAAATTTACGTAATATTAACATCCCGACTTTCCTACGTATTCCTTTCAAGTCCCTCATTATATATAATGATGCACCGATGCCCTCATTTAGCGCCATATCTCACGTATAACAAGCACAAATAACCAATCGTAAACCGTCTCCTTTATAGAGTATAAGAGTCTTCAGATATTCGTACCAAAATATTATCAGCGCTCACAACGTAGACACGATACACTGACAAAATACTGTTGGCTCATTTATGACGTACCATAAAGTACACTTTCCAGCAACATGATAACATTCGAGAGTTCATTGCTTGGGTAACCGGAAATTGCGTAATTTCAGAGTTTTCATCTCACCGTTACATTATTTTATAGGATTAGTTAGTGTGAGAAATAAAGTCAATCCTTCCCCGTAAAACGTAATTTGTGCTTCTCCATTCCCGTATCACAGGGTCGCAGAGCAGTGACCGAAACCATAGCATTCTCCGTTTTTCATCCCTTTGGTGGAGTCCTTATTTACACGAAGCCGACGACCCTATTCAAAGCACATACCCGCAATCCATTAGTACTGACATCGAATCCACTTAATTCTGTATTTACTTTGCTTTTTCCTAATAGTGTGTCATCCTATCGTCCTATAAGTTTATTACCCATCATATCTAAGCTCCTCGAAAGATTTATCATAAAAAGAATAGGGTCTGACCCAAATACAGAAGAATGGATGCCACCACATCGATCTGGTTTTAGAGAAAACCACTCCACTGTACAACAGATACATAGCATAACACACAAAATACACAAAGCATTAGAAAATAAAGAATACTGCATATCGGTCTTCCTCGATGCAAGTCAAGCTTTTGATAAGGTATGGTATCCAGGACTACTGTACAAAATAAAAAAATATCTGCCCATCACTTATTTCCACTTACTAAAATCCTATATAAATGGCAGAGAGTTCAGAACGAGAATCAATGATAGCATATCTAACAATTTTGCAATAAAATCAGGGTTACCACAAGGCAGTGTCTCAGGCCCACTACTTTATTTACTGTATACAGCAGACCTACCAGTCAATGCCAACACAACAATGGGCACATTTGCGGATGATACCGTGATCCTCTCAACCAACATAGATCCAGCTAGCTACCTTCACTTTGCAAAATCATCTAAATCAAATACAAGAGTGGACAAATACATGGAAAATAAAAATCAACGAAACCAAGTCACTGCAAGTAAACTTCAGTAAGAAGAGAACAATGTCCTGCAGTCTTCTTTAATAACATACAAATACCTGAATCACCCAGCACAAAATACTTAGGTATTCATCTAGACAACCATCTAACCTGGAAGAAACACGTTACTAAAAAAACGCAAAGAGATTGATCTAAAAATCAAGGATATGCATTGGTTAATTGGAAGAAATTCGAAGCTCTCATTAGACAACAAACTCTTGCTTTACAAAAGAATAATAAAACCAATTTGATTATATGGAGTGGAAATATGGGGATGTGCTAGCAAAACCAATATTCCCATAATCCAAAGATGTCAGTCAAAGATACTACGTATGATTATTAACTCCCCATGTTATGTTTCCAATATAACACTCCATGAAGACCTTAAAGTGCCGCTAGTAAAGGAAGTCATAATAAGGAAAAGCAGAAGATACCTCAACAAAACAGAAGGACATGAGAACGTACTAATTCAACCGTTACTGGAACTACACAATGGACGAAGACTAAAAAGGAATTGGCCAGCCGACCTGAGAGAGGGTTAACGAGGACTTATCTCTGGATAAGCCCTCTCCACGTCACGGGGAATACAACAGCTAATTAGCTTATAGAATCAAATGAAATTCTGATTGCTAATGTTATGTAAATAAAAAAAAAAGTTTGTCTTTACCTTGTCTGCTGGAGCCATAGCTAGAAATCTGAGCTCGGTATTTACGGGGATAATAATGTTTCTGAGCTGGCGTTTTTCCAGGAAGCAGGGTCAGAACGAAAATCATGTCTCGTCGCTGGGTCGACACGCTGGACGCCATTACGTCGAATTGAAGATGAAAACTCGTCAGTGTGTCTCAGTTATATAAATATTCTGCGACGTCTACTCAGACCCATCTGTTACACGAGCCTGGGAATAGGATCGATTGGGAGATGAGTAAATAAAATGTCGTGTACAGCCGAATGCTTGAACTAGAATAAACTTCTACTGCAATGAATCATGAAAGCAGTTCTCAATGTAGATATAACCTGATCAGAAAATAATTATGATAGCAAAATTAGTATAAAGTCCGATCAAATTTCATTAAGAAATTGTTGAACATTGAATCTGTAGAAAGAGAGAGAGAGAGCCTAATCACTCTACAATACCGACTTCGTAAGGATAATTTCCACTGCTGTTAATTGCAGCCATACTCTACTCCTATTCGTAACTAATACTAACTTTGTAATAATCTGCTGTCAACTAATACTGACAAAGCAGGAAACATTGACTGCCATTAACTAGCCTTATTGCTAATAATTACCAAATTGTTAGCAAATGTAGTAACGAAAAATAAGATGCCTAGCCATGTACTCGTTTATCTAAACAAGCGTAAGAACCGTTGATAATTCAACGGGAAGTCCCATCATCTTTATATAAGCTTTCGTATTATTAACTTCTGCTGCTTTCTCCCGCTCTCCTTTCTAGTCGTGCATGTTACCGAATGATATGTCGAGGACGTGTTTTTTTTCAGCCGTAAGACAACAAATTTGCAAACAAACCAATTCAATATCACTGTACTAATATTGATTTTATTTAGCGTGTTATATTTGCATCGTCACCAAGCAGGTTCTTAAATACGTGCTTGTTATTGAATTGTCCTAATAAGAATCCATGTTAGTATTGTTTTAAATTCGTTGATATCTCTATCAGGACACCATTCAATTGTAGGAAGAAAACATCCATACAGGAAAAACACACAACCACACTCCAAAGGGTAAATCATTTCATCACGATGCTACGTAAGAAAATGAAATATATATAGACACTAGCAACAACAATTTTACGCGCGTAATCATTCATAACATATTGTCACGTGTATGTGACTATAGACGGTGTCTGGATTGGTGAATTGATTTATTGACCACTTATACACACCACTCAGAATCACAAGCAATTACAGCTCTATCGCTGATTTACACACTTTACAACTCACTACAATACGTGCTAAGTCTCAATCTTTTATAGCCTTCCGTAATCGTTGCTTAGTAACAGCTCTCAACAGTAGAGATTCTTCAGCTTCTATGCTCACGTTTTTGCCCGCTGGCTAATAGTACTCACAACTGAACTCATTCAGTCAGAGTCAGAGTCACATTACCACTGACGGTCAGTCAGTCTGTCTGTCTTGGTGTCGAGCCCCAGCTGGGGCTCATGACCAGATATTTCTTTTGTATGAAAGTTACTGTCTTGTCCATGTGTAGCGCCCTCTCTGACGAGAGGTCGGGTCTGTCATTTGTTAGTCAGTCTGTAGTAATTTGTCTATTGTCTGTATTTACACATATTTGCAATACATACTTATATAAATGTACAATATTTACACGGCCTCCG
>NW_019727116.1:71318-84043 GCF_002891405.2 Cryptotermes secundus | reverse complement strand
CTCATACATTGCAATGTCGTGCTGTGACGTGCACGAAAACCAAACTGACTTGCGTTGAGCAGGCCTCTTTCTTCAATATGTTTACGGAGGAACTTTAAAATTACTTTTTCGAATAGTTTTCCTGTCGTGGACAGGAGGCTGATCGGACGTAAATTTTGAGGAAATTTCGGGTCTTTACCTGGTTTAGGTAAAGTTATTATTTTTGCTTCCTTCCAAGTATTTGGAAAGTGAGAGAGCCGAAAACAGTGATTGAATAAGCGAGTTAGGTGAACCAATGGTCGCCTTGGAAGGTGCCTGAGGCATTCATTTGGGATGCCGTCAATTCCACAGGCCTTTTTTAATTTCAGGGATTTTATTAATTTCTGAACATCACATGGTCTGATCCTTAGAGGGGGGTCTTCATCCACGGCTTCCAGCAGAGCTTGAACTCTAGCCTCCACCCGCTCTTCATGGTTTTCATCGCACTGAACTCATTCCTCCAGCTGCCCTGGTTATAACATCTCGAAACGGATCACATGGAAAACACCATGTTTCAAAAGCAATTCTATTGTTGCGTGCGTATTCGTTGCAGCGGGAACGTTTTTTTTCTGCGCCGATGCTCAGAGTCTGTCGCTGTCTACAGACAACTTGTCTACACACCACAATATCAATCAAGTATTAACAACGAAATCCAGAAATCCAGAAGGCATTATCATCCTCTAATATAAGAGAAGCATCATGGAAACCCATACCGTATCGACGAGACATAAATACTGATTTAAATAATTTTAGCCATAAGATTAACTATAATACCAAAAATACCAAAATGTGTCATGACGAGGTATAGGAATCAATGGATTTTAAAATAATACTAACATGGATCCATATTACGACAGTTCAATAACAAGCGACATATATAAGAACATGTTTGAAGATGACCCACACATGGATCGAAACATGTAGAAGACGCTGAAATAAAACCAATGATAGTGCAGTGATATTGGATTGGTTTGTTTGAAAATTTTGTAATGATGAAGGCAAAAAAATACACTTATGACATACATCAGGAAGCGGAAAATAAATTTGCAGGAATAACAGATACAAATGATCATTTACATGGTACATTACACTTCACACATTCACACTAAAATATTACTGATGCTCACAGGGTAGACACAATACATTCAAATAAAGACTATTCGATCATTCGTGCCCTACTAAGTGACTTACGATCATGAAACTTAATAAAACTCGATAAGTCTTTTCTATGGTTACCAGAAATTACGTAATGGAAATGATTTAAACTGACACATACAAAATTTCTGTATAGTGTAAAAGGGGGGAAGACGCCCTATTGGGGCAGAAGCCCCAACTCCTAGTTTATATTGCGTGGTGGGAAAGCAGCCACATTATTTAGTGTCGTGTGGTGTGATAAGGTGATATATCCAGTGATGTTTGGTTAGTACAGGTTCATTTAATTACAGAGTGTTTATCTGTTTTGCATACTTAGTTCATATTTTCTATGCGTTCGTACAATTTCAATAAGCCATCACAATAGATACACTAGTGTAGTGTAACTGTCCAGTTTATGGGATGGTCAATTGATGTTTGTGTATGGTTAGGGTTTTGTGAAATTCCTCACTTTCGCCTCACAATTTGAAATTTTCCCCCTGAGACACGCAGCAAGTGGCTTGGGTCAAGCTTGAAGCCAGCTGCCCTTTCGTAAATCAGTTAATTTAATGCGTAACAAGGCCGAGTTCTTTAGAAATTCTAAACTTGACAGGGGAAGTCATACATTTAGCAGCGTCGTTTCCTGCTACCCCAAAATCTCAGTTTGACAGCCACGCAGCAGATGGCAAAGTTCACCCATAAACTGTACACTAGTGGATATTCGCTTTCCTAATTGGAGGAGAAAGGTAAGCAACCTCCCAGTCTGCCCGGTCCAGCCAATCATCATCTGAAGTGGGAGGTCCTTTGCCCGAATTTTGCTTAACCAGGGCAAATATTTACCATTCAGAGGGTGCTTGGCAAGGAGGACTCTGAAAGTTACATTCACCGGGGGTACACGTGTTCTGATCCCCGCAAACACGCCCAGTGGTGACTATTAAGTGTGCGTCTCAGAAAACAGTAAGGAAGCCTACATCCACATATCTGTGAAGTGTCACTACGGTGCTGTTTCCATTTAAACAGTTAATTGGTGTTGAGGTGACTTCCCTACGCCTAAAGCCCCACTAATCACCCAAGTCGTGGCCAGTCAACACGCCCTGAGAGGAGTTCGATTTCTCTACCAGAGCTAGCAGAACCAGAAAAACGGTTACAGTAGTAATTTTTCATAAAATTGAAAGCATTTCTTGAATTTCTGTTCAAATAAGGGATGTTACATTCTAGATCTTTGTGTCTAGAGGTCTACAAATACTGGGTCGTCTTTTCCATTTTTCGTGGACCATTTTACAAAGTTGGGTGTGGGAGAGATGGCCCGAAACTTTTTGTGCCGTATAGACCCATTGTTTGGCAAAGACCTCGAAACAAACGAGACCACAGTCGTTTCCATGCAACGGCGCGGTAAATACGCCTCTAAAACAATAGAGATCTCACTCAGGGCATGGATGTTTGGTGTGGGTGTTTCTATGTTTGTGTACAGGTAGAGGCCTTGCGACGAGCTGATCACCCGCCCAAGGAGTCCTACCGAATGTCTAAGATCTAGTAAACCGAAGTGAACGGAAAGTTTCATGGAGGTAGACCTAGGCCCAAATGAGGGCGGTAGCGCCATAGGGGGAAAAAAAACAATAGAGTCAATGTTGGAAACGGTGTTTCTACTTGGACCGTGCAATGAGGTTATCTTGAAGACAGTTGAGGCGACTCGGTCAGAATCCCGTGTGGAGGCGGAGTCCCATACCTCCACCGTAGTCCTGCGAGTCTCATGAGGCGACGAAAAGGGAATCCAGTGTGTGGGAGTATAACTGGGTCAACTTATTCCTGGGGGATATAAATATGGGAACCTGGCCTTCCAGGTTGGGTAAGTCTCGAATCTGAGACAGTAAAATATGATCACGAGTCCCACTGGACTCGGACCCGTGAATGACTGCACTGACGATAGCCATCAGGAATTGTAAATGATAGATCCGTCCTCTCGCAAGAAACAACTCCCCACATCAACAAGCTCGCAACAGACTGAAAGTAATAAAAATCTGGCCTTCCAGATTTGGGGAGTCTCGAATCCGAGATAGTAAAATATGGTGGCGAGTCCCACAGGAGTCGAAGCTGAGAACAACTGCGCTGACGAGGACCATGAAACAATTGTAAACGAGAGACCCATCCTCTCATCGGAGAGGATGTTACATAAGAATTACGACTGCAAGGGTTCAATTGAAAAACACTGGTCGTGGGTCTCAAGGGGTGTGGCGGTAAACCGACAGTCGTAATGTAACTGCGTCTCTGACCCAGTCAGTTGAGTTCTGAAAAGGAGGCTGAGAACAGATAGTGCTATAGTTCAGTTGACAGTTCAGTTGTGGAGTACGAGTATCAGCCAACGTGCAACGACGTGAGCGCGTGAAGCTGGAGAATCTCCATTGCTGGGAGCTGTTATCAAGCAAGGACTAGAGAAAAAACTGCAGACTGACGAAGACAGCGTGTAGTGATTTGTAAAGTGTGGAAACCAGCGGTAGCGCTGCAATTACTTGCAGTGCCGAATGGTGCCTCTAAGTGGTCAATAAATCCACTCACCAATCCATACCACGTTCTGCCTCCCGTACAGAAGAATCTTGTCAACTATCAACTGACAACTGTCAGGCTGGCAGCTGACTTTCAACTGGGTCAAAGTCAAAGTGACATTGTGACTGACGGTCAGTCGGTGAGTAAGTCTTTGTGTCGAGCCCCATCTAGGACTCATGACCAGATATGTGTTACTGTTTGACTGTTACGGTCTTGTTTCTGTGGGGCGTCCTCTCTGACGAGAGGGCGGGTCTGTCTCTTCTATATGCTGCTGGCCCTTGCCAGAGCAGTCTTTCTCGGGTCCGAGTTCCTTTGGATTCGTGACCATATTTTACTGTCTCGGATTTGAAACTTCCCTTTTGTCGCCTCCTACGACTCGCATGGTCACGGTGGAGGTATTCGACTCCGCCTCTACACGGGCTACTATCTTAACTGGGTCGCCGCAATTATCCTCAAGATAACACATCGGCACGGACCACATAGAAAACACCGTTTCCAACAGTATCTCTATTGTTGTATAGGCGTCTTTACTGCGTCGTTGTATAGCAAAGGCTGTTGTCTCGTTGTTTGTTTAGAGATTTTTGCCTCTCAGCTGGTCTATACGCCACAATATTTCTTTTGAAAATTTTCTCGCAATTTTATTTACTGAAATACAATAATAGAACTCACATTTATGTACCAAGTAAGAACGTTCATTCAGGTGATCACTGATCTGTGATCGTCAGTTCCAATCCCGTTCAGAGCATGGATATATTTACATCCGCATTTTGCTCTGTCCTTACGATAGTTTAATCTTTTACACCGCTTGATCCTCCATACGAAGGGTCCTGTAGCTTAGCATAACGATAATGGACACAGACATCCAACTAATCCAACGCCGTGGAAATACGGGCACCAATGCAGCCTACAACAACGATAACAATATTAAAACGACGTCCGTATGAACTACACTAAACAACACGCGAAACACCGATGCTGCAGGAGGAAAACGGCGCGAGAATACATGGCGGCGAGTAATGAGCTCAGACAAATATATTTTGCGAACGGATGATGACAAATGGAATGACATATACAGGGTGTCCCAGGAGAAATGTGCCAGACTTCGGGAGGGTGTTCTTTATGTTAAAGTATGCCGATATAACCCAAAACACCTATGTCCAAAGTTGAACGGTTACGGAGATAATGGCCCGAGAAAAGTGTGGTTTTCTGGCGGGTCCACGCACTTTACCTGCCATCTGACTAGTCTTATCGATGTTTGTCCCTGAGTGTGGTGATGACGGCTCACACTAGCCCCACACACTCGCATACCAGAACGCGCAGTCAGCAATGTTACGTCAGTGTTTGCCATTCATGTGTCATGTATAGTGCTTGGAACCCTAACGACAACTTTGACATGGCATGCGAGTTTTTTTGTAGTTCGGTTCAATGGCTTCATGTCACTCACAAGTTTGATGTTACGTACATTTTTAACATTACAGAAATCACATATTCCTGCCAGTTTCAATACGTGTTTGGTAATCAACAAGTGTGTAACACCTGTCAAAGTTTCACACTTCTCTGGCCATTATCTCCGTAACCGTTCAACTTTGGACATAGGTGTTTTGGCATACTTTAACATAAGGAACACCCTCCCGAAGTTTGGCACATTCCTCCTGGGACATCCTGTATTTTTTGACTAACTCATTTTAAATACAGCGGAAAATAAAATGTATCGGTTTTAGTAAGATAAACAGTTGCCTGATGATGGGCGGGTTCGGCTGAAATGTGTAGAAAAGAGAAGAATTGAGGGGAAATTAAAGTTGCATTTCAGACGGAAACGGAAGTGTGTTTATATGTATTAGAGATCTTCTGAAACATTTTCACCTTGCTTCTCACTGATCATTTTTCCCAAAAAAGGTAATCCTACTTCATCAAATAAACACATTTCCCAAAAACGTAATTTTCGTATTATGTTTATTATTTACGGGACATCTCAAGAGATTAAATACTGTCAGATTTTTGATGCTACTATAATATTGTAGGGTATAGGGCCGTTCCTAGGCAACGGCTCAGTAAGCACGTTCCCGACGCAACAGAAAGTG
The DNA here is from genome assembly GCF_002891405.2 of Cryptotermes secundus. Classification (NCBI taxonomy): domain Eukaryota; kingdom Metazoa; phylum Arthropoda; class Insecta; order Blattodea; family Kalotermitidae; genus Cryptotermes; species Cryptotermes secundus. Next base: position 78,272 of record NW_019727116.1, on the reverse strand, counting down.
TTTTCTACTCGGTCTATGCAAAGAGATTACGAGGAGTACAATTGAAACAAGAATATTTCAGTTTGAAGGGAGCCGCCGTATAGAGATAACGTGAGCACGGAAGGGTAAGAATACCCATTCTTAGAAGCCGTTACCAGGCAACTACAAGTGAAGTCATTGTGGGCTAGAAAAGACTTAATGGGTGTTGTGATTTGTGAATTGTGTGGAGATTAGCGTTGGCGCTGTAATTACTTCTAGTTCGAGTCGTGGGTGTAAGTGGTCAACAAATCCAATAGCCACTCCAAACCCAGTCTAGAGTCACCCATAGCACTTGACAGTATAATAGTATATTACAGCTCTTTTCGCATGAATACAACTAAACTGCAGTATTCATGAGAATCTCGTGCTTATAATGCAAGGAAATTTCTGTGTATGATATTTGTGAGACTGACAAGGGAATGGTCCGATCCGACATGTCGAAACCTGCCTTTTTTTTTTTTTTTTCCCGCTGCAAGAGTACACACAACAAAATCTCCTGTCAAAATTTTAGCTGCTAATACGCACTGCAAGTATTTTTTTTTTAATTGCCGAAATTACTAATTTTTTGTGTACGCGGAAACGCTTGTACCAGAGGTTTGTACAACCCCAGCTGTGTGCTTGTCAGATTACGATGCATTTGTGCCGTCTTATCTCTGTACCGATGCACCTGAAGCCTAGGCTGTGAGTCAGCCGTGTTGCGCGTTGCGTGTTGCGTACTGCTCTGCTCTGCTAGGGGTCTGGCTCCAAGGGTCTGGCAGGCTATAATATTGGCCTGTTCAGCAATTTTTAAAAAATACTTGCAAAGCGTATTAGCAGCTAAAAATTTGACAGTGGATTTTGGTGTGTGTACTCTTGCAGTGGGGAAGAAAAAAAATCAAGGCAGGTTTCGACATGTCGGATCGGACCATTCCCTTGTGAGTTCATTATTATATTCAATACCTCCCCCGCCTCCCCAGCGGTCTCTCAGGTCACACCGGCTAAGAAACACTGCTATACCTTATCCAGTAGCTGAGTTCGAAGTGTCTGGAGCAGAGAGTGAAGATGAATCGAGTATCTTGTGAGATTGCTGGACATAATAATGAACAACGGAGTTTTACAAGGGGACTGGAAAAAGGCTATAGTGGTCCCTATTTAAAAGGGGGAGATCGATCAGTGATTGGGAACTATAGACCGATCAGTTTAACATCACTGGTTTGCAAACAAATGGAGCATGTTATAGCAGGGTATCTAAGAGAAATCTGGGAAAAGAGTGAATGGTTATACGAGGGCCAACATGGCTTTAGGCTAGGGTGCTCGTGCGAAAGTGAATTAGTCACAGTCTGTCAGGATATTGCAGATTCCCTGGACGTGGGGGTCAAGACAGACGCGTTAATAATAGATTTTTCAATGACCTTCGATTTGGTTCCACATGATAGATTACTTACACAAATAGCGGAAACCGGAGTGGACTTCAGGGTAGCTGTGTGGATACAGGAATTTCTTTCAGGACGCCCACAGAGGGTCAGAGTAGACGGGCACCTATCTGAAGACGTCAGAGTGACGTCTGGAGTGCCGCAGAAGAGCACTTCAGGACCGCTACTATTCATGGCTTATGTTAACGATATCTGGAGGGGCAGTGACTCAAATATATGGTTATTCGCAGATGACTGCATAATATACGGGAAAATACTGGATACTAGTGACATAGGCAAGTTGCAGACGGATCTAAATAAATTAGGGGAATGGGCGGTAGTAAACGAAATGAAGATAAATCCAGATAAGTGTAAAGCGTCAAGTTTCACGAGAGCTAGGGTGAAGGAGCGTCTGACGTATTATCTTGGGGACCAACTAATTCTGGAGGTAAATAGCTTTTAGTACCTAGGAATAACCATGCGGAGCGATCTAAGATGGGCAGATCATGTAAACTACACCCTACGAAAAGCATGGAAGTCTCTTCATTTAATAATGCGTATACTGAAACAGGGCAATAATAAGACGAAACGTCTAGCTTATACCTCATTAGTGAGACTGATACTTGAATATGGTTCGGTATGTTTGGACCCATACAGAGAATGGCAGGTTAGCGCTTTAAATCGGGTACAAAGAAGACCAGCAAATTTGCCAAATCCTACAGATGGATCTGGTTGAGAAACTCTGGCACAGGGTAGATTGATAGCCCGTCTCTGCGCCCTCTACAAGGCGTACACCAGGAGACCGGCTTGGAGAGGGATAGGGGATAGCCTGCTTAAACCATGCTACCTGAATAGGGACGATCATATTTGGGAAGTTAGAAGCAGGAAACAAAGAACAGATGTTGGCAAATATTCCTTTGTAAATAGGACCATAAAGGATTGGAAAAGTTTACCTGCAGGCATACTGGCGTCTTTCCCCTGTAAACTAAACACTTTAGAAAGAGAGTTAGGAAAGCTGTTACAAGTAAAGAGGCCTTAGGCGGAGTTTGAAAGGAAAAAAAATTGAAGTAATGTGAAGTGTCCTTGTTCGAGTGCAGTGAAACGAACACAAGCACTTGCCCTTTTATAACTTTACATGTTTAGATTTCCACTGTGTGTACCTTGCTTATTGTACGTACTATGTTTTGTATTGTTCCCTTTATTTCATAGTCTTTCCTTGTCTGTAACAATGTAAGTTCTACTGTCACCGGGTGAACACCCAATTGCAGTAAAATGACAATAATAATAATAATAATAATAATAATAATAATCTGTCTGCAATAGACATAAAGTAAGCCCAAAGAGGTCTTCAGGACCAGAGAACACACAAAGTACAAGATCCAATGGCTTAATTTGTAACCGAAGATGAAAAACCTAGTAACTCCTAATGCAGGTTCCTCATGTAATATTTTACCAAAATCTATCTCGTTGTTCTAACACCAGTTGTGATGTGTATGAGTGATTATAGACGGGGGTTTGATTTGGTAATTGGATTTATAGAACGCTTACAGATCAGTAAAATCAAGTCTCACTAATTCACACATATTTTACAGTTCACTACAGCACACTCTGAAGACTTCTCAGCCTGCTGTGTCTTCACTGCTGTTGCTTGGTAGCGGTTACCAACGGCGGACGTTCCCCTTTCTCTAGGTTCCCAAACTGTCCCCGAGCCTCAGCTACAGCAACTCTCGACTGACTGAATGACTGACTGACTGAATGACTAACTGACTGACTGACTGACTGATTGACTGTCTGCTAAATTACCGCTGGCTTTCGCCAGTACAGTGAATCTTGGTTCCGAAGACCACATGACCCGTCACCTTACTTTACTGCCTGACGGCTCGGGGAGACCTTAGATCTCTGTCCAACTGACTCTAGACTTGTCCTAATTATGGCATCTAGGCACGGACCGCCTAGGAAACAGCGCTTCCCGATATTGCTGTATCCGATTGTTGCGTTAGTCGAACATGCTTGTATACTGGGCCGTTACTTAGCAACGGCTGTCGTATTTTTATTTCGCTGTCGTTACCTTGTAACGGGTGTACATGCGACAATACAATGAACACATCACGATCGAATCTCGATTGGGACACCGGATATCTTGACTGAGATTTTCTGTAATTACTCCATGTTCTACGAAGATATACAGATGAAGAGCAATGATTCTGAAGTTCTGTGGGGGATTTTTTTTTTCCACATGACGACTTCTTGTAATATCCCTGTCACATTTCCACACACATTTGCAAACTTGAAATAAAATACTGCCCACACCCTACATTCATTTCGAATTTAGTATATTAATTTTAAACACTTTTAGCCTCTCATGACTCAAGGTACGCGGTCGTGGAATTTTTAAGGGCGGAAAAATTCAGGGAACAGGTCCTCCGGGAGGGACTTTAAGCCGTGTGTCCCATGTCGTAAATTTATGGCACGTGAAAGATCCTCATGTCTCTAGGAGACCTCTGAGCAAAATTAGGTATAGTTTCCCGTCCAAGTAGTAGTTTCCAATTCCTCCGGTAGATGAGGGAGTTATTGGGGGACCACTGCCGGATATGGCCGACTTCGCCGTTTGAACGGGGCTAATAACAAGTACCAGTACCGATAGGGCATGGCGACTAATTAGAAAAATTAAAGGGGGACGCACAATAGATAAATACATTGTCGTAGTGCATGGGGAAACCCAACCTCTTTACAATAATAAAATAAAACACTTTTAGCCTGCTTTCCTTTTAAAGAAACACAGGTTTCCGCTTAAAAATATCCGCGTATCGGTGTTTCTAATTAATAACTGCTCAACCAAAATTCGGATATTCATAAACCTCGGTATGAACATTATGACAATAGACTCCATCTTACATTCCTGCTTTACGATCACCCTGCAGCAATGACAGTGAAATTACAAAGCGAATTTCTGAGCTGATAAGACATTCTATTTATTCCGTTGAAAGACTTAGTACCTGAAAAGTGACACTGATAAGAAATAATGTACACACTACGTTCACGACAAACCTCATGAAGCGTTTATATCATAGCCTGTCGTTAATTCGGCTGCATACAGGTACGATTTTAAATATAACATAAAAATTAATCCATTTTCGTTGATTCCTTACATAACGAGCGGGGCAAGCGGTAGCGTACTTGGTGTACGTACTATGCTATGTTATTAACAAAGCCTTATAGGCTTTGTTAATAACTTTGTCCAGCTGCTTTTTCCATGTCAGTCCCTTGTCTAACACTAGACCAAGTTACTCGACATCGCTGGAGAGCTGGATCGTCTTATTAAAGAGGGTCGGTTCCTTAAGGCCTTTTATATTTATCTTCATAGTAAACGGTATAATTACCGTCTTATTAGGATTGATGGAAAGACTTGTTCTTTCACACCATCGTTGGACCATGTACAAGGCTGTTTGAAGACGCTCTGATACCGTCGAAAGGAATTTCCGATTGTGAGAATTGCTGTTTCATCAGCATATCCTACTGTATAATACTGTATAATACTCCCCACAGGCCCCACAGCAGAGGTGAGAGCACACCACTCGGCGGACAACCCCTAGATGCGGACGCCCCCAGGAACTCCCCTGATAGTGTGGCAGCTATGGTTCTGCTTTCCAGCATAGCACTGATCCACTTGCATATTGCAGGCTCTATGCCATGCTTTCCAGCAGCCTGTTTGATTACATCAAATGAGGTTCTATCGAAAGCTCCCTCTATGTTAAGGAATGCTCCTAAGGCAATATCCTTGTGTTCAATTGCACTTTCTATGCGTGTTACCACATTATGTAGTGCGCTTTCAGTAGATTTACCTGTTTGGTAGGCATGTTAGTTTCGGTGTAGAGGATATGTCCTCAACGCCCCGTCCCGGATATGCATATCCACTATTTTCTCCATCGTTTTCAACAAGAAAGACGATAGACTGATAGGACGATAAGCCTTAGCCTCGTTGTAATCAAGTACCCCGGGCTTTGGGATAAAGGTCACCTTAACTCCCCTCCAGGCCATGGGAATGAAACCATATGCCATGCAGGCTCTATATATGCGGCATAGGTGTGGAACTAAAAGTTGCGCCCCATGCTGCAAAAGTGCCATTAGGAAGGTCTAGGCGGGGCTGAAATGAAATGGGACACATCAGCTGTTGGTGTATGCTGTTAACATGAATTTTCTGGGAGATGACATACAGACCATAAAGAGAAACACACAAACTCTAATGGACCTTAGTAAGGAGATCCATTTTAAAACAAAAGCAGAAGGAATAATGTATGTTGCTGTCTCGTCACCGGAATGGAGGACAATTCAGAACAAAATAGCTAGGATATTCCTTTACAAATGTGACCAAGTTCAAATATTTCGGAACGACAGCAACAATTCAAAATTTGATTCTTGAGGAAATAGGAGCAGAGTGAATTCGGGTAATGCTTGCTATCAGTCAGTTCAGAACACTTTACCTTCTCGTCTCCTGCCAAAGAACGTAAAAATCAGAATATACAAACCAACAGTTTTGCCTACGGTTCTCTATGGGTGTGAAATTTGATCTTTAACATTAAGGGAGGAACATAGATTGTGTTTGAGAACAGGGTGTTCAGGAAAATATTTGGGCCGAAGAGAGATGACGTAACAGGATGCTGGAGAAAACCACATAATGAGGAACTTCATGACATATACTCATCGCCAAGTATAATTAGAATAATCAGGTCAAGGAGGATGAGAAGGGCAGGACATGTAGCGCGGATAGGGGAGAATAGGAATGAATGCATATACGAGTAGAATATCGGTGGGAAAGCCAGAAGGAAAGAGACCACTAGGAAGAAAAAAGACGTAGGCAGATATATACTATTAAAATGAATCTTAGAGACTATGGGTGGCATGGATTGGATTGATCTGGCTCAGGATAGGGACCAATGGATGGCTCTTGTCAACATGATAATGAACATTCTGGTTCCATAAAATGTTGGAAAGTTCTTGAGTAGCTTCCCAACTGGCGGCTTCTCAACTAGGAGTCAGCTCCATATAGTTATTTTGTTACGTCACAGTTTCTCAAACTGGGAGCAGTCCTCCCACAAGGATCCTATTTCCAGAGGCTACCGAAAAAACTGACTAAAAACAACACAGATTTGAATAAATGTTTTAATAACATCATATATTGAATGAATTAGTAATTACTTTTTTACATTGCGTCTTAGATAATGGGACGGCGGCCCGAGCTCGTTCCCGGGGTAACTGTGACTTTCTTAGGTCACATGTTACAGGTGGTAATGACGCAATCCTCAATGAGGTTGGCCGAACCACGGCTGTGTCTTTGGTGGGGACGCATCATGGACCAGGGATGCGTTGGAACACAGCTGTGGGACACCTCCCCGTGGTCCCGCCGGGCATCGACAGTCTGTTACGAGCCCGACGCTCCGGCCGAAATTACGTTGAGAAAGCCTCGGAGATCTGGCAACACTGCCTTGGAAGACGCTTGGCAGCCCTGTATCCGCGGCCCACCCCCTACCGCCTGTGGAGGGGGGGG
>NW_019727116.1:60483-65275 GCF_002891405.2 Cryptotermes secundus | reverse complement strand
TTGGGCCCCTCCGGAGTGGACGTGGGTAGTGAGGACCTTCCACTAGCTCCACTGTATTTTATTTATATTATACCAGCAATAAACGCAACTGTATTTTATTTATATTATATCAGCAATAAACGCAACTGTATTATGTGTAAACTGAGACGGGCAGTAATGGCCTACCCGGCCCATTAGGATCCCCCACCCCCGTAGCAACCAATTCGTAACAAGTCTTGGGGGGGTCTGTATCAGTATGACATTCCGGGGCTGGCGGCTGAGTTCCCATAAAGGGCGATGGCTATAAGACCGGAGCCTCCCACGCGGCGGCATAATGACTCTTGGATTTCACTACGGTGCTACCGGGACGAATGCGGGAGAGCACTCCTATGGCTTCGGCTAATTGAGTTGCCTCCCTAGAGTACCGATAAGTTGCAGCAAGCCTTCGGGCTCAACACTCTAAAACGGTATGACCAACCCATGTGGAGGGGTAGGAATGTGGGAGCTTATAGGCCACCCCCGGGGGCGATAATCTCGTGTAGGATGCCCTGGTCTCAACCTCATGACTAACTGGTATCGCACTCCCATTATCATCTGGGATACCCCTCTCCCCCCGAACACGCACTCTTGGTCTTGGAAGCTTGTGAGGATTTCATTCACAATAGGACCAAACCACCTAAGCCAAGTTGTGAGGCGTCGTGCTGAGGGCTGCATGGCACTGGGTTTGTAATTAGCCAGTGTCTTGAAAGATTCCATGGGGTCACCAGGCAGCACCCAGTTTTATTTATGCCTTCCACCCATATGGGGTGCTGTGGGTGGCGACCTTTTAAATTCCCATGACTTGTGGGACCAAAATGAAAGGAACCAAAAAAGAAACCGGTCTTAAGGACCTTAAACTGAAGAGGGACCCCCTTCCAAGGGGATCCCTATGAGAAATGCTTCAACAGGGGGGCTGGAATCTCTGGTGAACCACCAAGGAACCCAAGTGCAACCAGCGAACCTACTTTTAACTTTCAGCTAAAGGTAGGGACGAACCAGTGGTTCGAAACCTACCTGAGGTAAAACCAAAAACTCCTCTCTTAGGAGTCAGTAGTACTGACATACCACTGCAAGGGGATAGTACCTCTAGCACACTCTAGCACAGGAGAAGGACTGGGACACCTAGTCTCGGGAGTAAGTGGACACCGTCTAGCGAAAACTGCCTTGTCTGGATGCGCCAGACGGAAGTTGAAAAAGGCAAGAGCCGGGGCAAGCAAAGCAGGAACTGGGGGTAGTCAGCAACCAGGAAATGCAGGCTCATCCAAGCAGGGTGAAACCCCCGCCGGTACCTTTAAGAGGCCAAGGTCGGAGGGCAGTACCCCTACAGAAACGGCCATAACTCCGAGAAGGCCCAGGGACTCTAAGGGACCAGGGACTTACAAGGAGGATCTGACCAATATAAAGGAAACTTATCCTCAGGATAACCTTATCGAAGATGACCAGAATTCCGTTCTGGAAGCACTGGGAGATGTGTTACATAGGACCCCAAAGGGAGAACTGCCACACCTGAAATCCTACAGACTAGTGGCAGGTGCACTTATTTATATATGCGCCGACCAACAGTCTGGTCAATGGCTTACCAAAGCCACTGACAAACACAGGCTGGAATCAGGGGCCAGGCTGAAGGCTACTGATGCCAGGAACCCGCCGAGGTCTGTTAAAGTGGCTCTCCGGACTAGGGACAAATTTGGCCAGAATCAGGAAGAGCCGCTGAAATGGATTGCAGACCTTAATCCAGGACTTCATACCGAGAACTGGAGGATACTCGATAAGCTATCTGAGTAGAAAGGCCATAAGCTCGTCTTATTCATAGAACAGGACTCTCATACTATTATACAGAGGACCGGTTACAAAACATTCACAGGACTCTCACTGGGGACTGTTAAGGTGCTGAACGATCCTGAAGTTCAGCACCGGACAGAACCTGTGTCAGATAGAGTATCATCCAACTCGGTCTCTGAGGGGAAGGGGATGATGTATCCACTCCCTCAGTTGACCGGAAGAGAATATCTGATGAGAAGGAGACAATCCGTCCCCTCGTCAACCGGCCTTACCAGATCAGGGACCTCCCTAGGAGGAAACCAGGTCCGACAAAGGAAAAGGGTCTGTGGAAGAAGGTATGGAGGAGGACACCTTTCCCAGCATTACAGAATGAACACACGGTATACATACATACACACATGACATGTACACATAAAATACGATTTATTCAGATTAACCCACAACACAGCAAGGCTGCTACGGCAATTTTATGTCGGCAACCTGCTGAGGGAAAAGTAGATGTAGCACTTATTCAGGAACCTTGGAGATATTGGGACCAATTAAGAGGCTTAACGAATTCAGGAGGAACAGTTTATTCTGTCGTACCTGGAGGAAATGTGAGATGGTGCATATATGTTAATAAAAATATTAATGCTTTACCCTTGCTGGAGTTCTGTTCCAGAGACACAACAACGGTCAGGATGTCATACACATTGGGCGGAGACTCTGAGGAGCTCATCGTCACTTCAGCCTACCTTTCATATGACTCGGATGAACCACCAACTTCCAAAGAAGTGAGGGACATCGTTGAATGTTGCCATTTTAAGAAAAAGCAGCTCAACATTGGGTGTGACGCCAACCTGCACCACACATTGTGGGGAGCACTGACGTCAACCCAAGAGGAGAATGCCTCATGGAACCAAGGTAACGAGCCTACCTTTGTGGTTTGCAATAGGCAGGAGGTTATCGACTTGACACTAGGGACCAATAAAATAAGAAACCTGATCAGTAATTGGCATGTATCTGATGAGCCGTCCCCATCGAATCACAGAAATTGACTATTTTGTACAGGAAAGGAATCAGAAAAAAGAAATATTTACCTATACCGACTTTCCTGTAGCTTTCATTTAAACACATTTTAGTAAGCCTAACTCGTTTCGTGGGCAACCCAAACTGTACACTACTTCCCTCTAACTGAATCATAGGCATTCTTGAAGTCTACGAATAGCTGATATACTGGCTCATTGTACTCCCATTTTTCTTTTCTGCAGCATTTGACGAATAAAAAATATGAGAACAGTATCTGGTCTGTTACGTCGAAATTCGCGATGGTGGTTCCCAACAATTTCGTCTGCATATGGACTTAACCTTGAAAGAAAGACACTGGATACAATTTCGTATGAAGTTCGTGACAGCGATATTCCTCGATGATAATCTAATTATTTCCCAAGCTTCATTAACGGAACAGTACGAACAACAACAACAACAACGTTATTTCAAATTGCCAACAGAGAACGATCACTCTTAATGGGGTGATTAGTTTCAATTAGCCTTTGTTTATAATTATTAATAGAAAATAGGAATTCTGTATCAGACCTCATATCCATTTTCCTTAGCTTGTACCGTTTCTCCAAAGAATCATCCCTAGCCCGACGCTTTGTGTAACATTTGTAACAAAGTGATTTTATTATGGTGAGAAGCTGTTAGCCCTATGCCCAATCCCCTAGCAGCTAGCTACCTCACACATCTGGAGGCCGTTTCCTCCATTCGCAAACCAAGTGCGTGTCGTGCCCTGGTGACAGGGGTCCAATTAACATTGTTTATATTATTGAATAGGAGTAATAATTATAAAGATTCTAAGTATAATTAAACCCATTACGAGGGTTCCCAGTAATCAGGAGCAATAATTATAAGCAAAGATTAATTATAAATAGTTCCAGTATCCAGTATATAGTATAGCAAACTAACTTCTTAATGACTACCCAGCCGTTTCGCTTTCTATTAATCGTTATGAATAATAATTAAAATTAAAGGATAGTTAGTCATTATTGCATTAAGAAATATCCTAAGTGGTACATCATAAATTCACCTTTCTACAAGCTCTGCTGCAGTCCCTTCTTCTATTTCTGATCAGAAAATATAATTACAATTATGAAGACTTACCAGAATAATCTCATTAAGAGGGAACTTAAATGTTATTTTGTTTCCCAGTAACACCGAACAGATATACGCACACTGTTAAAGAGTAGCGAATTGTAACAGCTCGTCACCACAGACAGTGAATTCTGAAACACGAATTCCGGGTTAAAATACACCGCAATAGCACCGATCTGCAAATGTGTGTTGTAGTAGATTATGTTGTCATCTGGTTATTTTGTGACGCTCTATCAAATGCGAGGACATGTAACATTGAAAAAAAAAGTGATAGGATATGAATGGGCAGTTGGAGAGAATATGAGTGAAAGCGGTCATAACAGTCATGCCTAGAGGAGCTGAATAAAACCACGAAGGCATCATTAAAGCAGGATGATGTATCAGACAGGATTCGATCGCCTTCGTGAACAGCGGGTTATTTGGACTGTGTGGCTGTAATTTGTAAATGGCAAGAAGATACCCGTAATTATACTTTCGTCCAACATATCTGTAATAGATTTAAGTTCAATTCTTACTTCAGTACAAGCAATTGAACTCTGTAGCATCTGTACACATTTATTTCAAACTCTTTCCATAGAATCTAAGATTTACTGCCTGACCTTTGAATTTTACGGTACTATTCGCTAAAACATGGCTGAATTATAGACGAACAGCTTCTAACGATACAAAATCGGCTATAATTTTACAAAGAACGATATAGAGTTAAATTGTTGGCCCCATAAATTTTAATATATATGGTGAGCAGAAAGCTTACCTTTTAAAGTGTGGCGATAAAATTTGTAACATAATTTGCTGTGTATTTTATAAAATCCCACTTAAAGATTCGTGTATAATATTGTGACATGTTGCGCCAAGCCGA
>NW_019727116.1:51301-58205 GCF_002891405.2 Cryptotermes secundus | reverse complement strand
ATCCGCCGAGTTATAAAGTAACAGTCGCCGAGTCGAGACGTAAAGTCAGCCAGTCAGTTGTATTGTGGCATTTGGAGTGTACTAATTGTGATACTGCAGATAGCAGTAATCGTCAGATTGTAATTTGGGTGATTGTATGAGCGAATGTGAAATAAAATTCGCTATATAAAATACGGCGTGAACTTATTTGTCGCGATATACGCCCGATACGCGACAATATTATAACTGGAGCCGGTCACGGTAGCCGAGCCGTCTAAGGCACTGACTGTCTTCGCCCGCTCGGAAGCCGGGATCGTGAGTTCGAATCTCACTCAGGGCATGGATGTTTGGTGTGCGTTTTTCTGTGTTTGTGTACAGGTAGAGGCCTTGCGACGAGCTGGTCACCCGCCCAAGGAGTCCTACCGAACGTCTAAGATCTAGTAAACCGAAGTGAAACGGAGATTTTAATGGAGGTAGGCCTTGGCCCAAATGAGGGCTGTAGAGCCAAAGGAAAAATTATAACTGGAATTATTTGTGGCACATAAATGTGGGCGCATTAATACAAAACAGTTATTGTATCTTATTACCAGGGCCTGGATTTTGATGACCTAAAAATATCTTAAAAATGACCTATAAAATGACAACAAAAAATATAAAAAAAAGACCTAAAAATTTAAAAAAATGACCTAAAAACTAATTTCTAAATTTTCTTATTTGCATATTGAACAAAACATTTTCTTCATTGTCGTCCTTTGAAATAAACCAGCGTCTCCTTGCATTCTAAAATTTATGTTTTTGTGATACCAAGATTTCGTTTGAAGTATTTGACCCTCTGCACCTGTGGGGCGACAAACTTTAGAAAGACGTGCGACTTAGAATATCATATCTTCCTAGATATAATGTCTCATTATAACAACAATGAGAATATCACAACATTTCGTTTAGTTTCCAATTTCCTGATTTTATGACACCCGGACATCTCTTTAAACCTACCCTCTGCATTTCTCTGGCATCAATTTTATGAGTTTATGACATAGGGGTGGCTTAGAAAGCGGCGCGGGACAGTAACGGCATCTCTGGCGGCTTAGAAAGAAAAATAATGTGCCCTCTCGCAAACAAATCTATTATATTTAGCGACAGAGGCTAGAGATACAAAACAAAATTTACTTGAAGAACATTGATTTCTATCTCACGAATCAAATATCTTCAGTTTGACCAATGAACGACAATTACTAAAAAACGTGAAAGATAACCAAAATTGATGTAAAACGTGAAAAAATGACGAACAATGACGTAAAAACTTGTAAAAATGACCTAAAACTGAAAACATACAAAACATGACAAAAAATGCACAATAAAATTCACATTTTTATAACCAGAGCTTTAGTACTTAAAAGCAACGTTTACTACATAAAGAAAAAAAGATGACATGTCATCAGAATCCGGGCCCTGCTTATTACGAAAGTAAGTAAAAGTATCCCTGTAACAGGCCGTGGAGGTCCATAGGGTTGTGACAGATTGAGGTTCCCACGTTTTCTAGACAATAGGCTCATAGATGGCGGTAAGGATATCAGCCTTACACGCCGGTCGTCTGTTATCCCCAAGAATATTCATGGTACTCATTTCCGTTAAGAGGCTGAGTCGACCCCAATGGAAAAATCCACCTATTCGGGATTCGATTCCGCGACCTTCCGCCTTGTAGCATAGTGCCTCAGCCAACTACGCTACCGCGTGCCCCTATTACGAAGGCATTTAAGGCATTTATATGTAAAGATTACAGAAATTAATAATAAAATTATAGTCAATAGCAAACTTCCTTTTAAAAAATCTAAAGATAAAAAATGGGAGTTTTGAAAAAACTCTTTGATGTGTAAAGTAAATTGTAATATTTTAATTCGAATTATTTTTAATATTAATTTCGGCACATTAATACAAAGCAAATATGGCTACAATTTCACATGGAGAGTACTGGAAGAAATTATAAATTCATGAATATGAATAACACAAATTATTGGCAACAACAATTTCGAAACTCTTTAAAATTTTTAAAACAAATTTCTACAAGACCAAACATGTGATGATATTGGACTAATGTGAATTTAGTATTTACATTGTACGCGTGCCAGTGTTATGATCCTTTAAGTAAGGGTAACGCATCTTAGTGTTGTGTAGTATATTTGACGAAAAGGAAATTTTTTCAATTGGCTCATGTCTACGTAACTAAGGGATTTTTTAGTTCATTAAGTTTCTGACTTCATGTAGAATATTGGCGTTAATATTCTGGCTAATTCAGAAGTGTAAGCTTGTGATGGCTATATTATGCTGACAGAAAAATTATCCACATTTGTGAAATCAAATGTTAATAGATTTCCATTTATGAGTACATATCTTAATGTTTAGAAGTTATGTGCATTTTATGTATGTTTTTCCTGTTCCTTGAAACATTTTCTTAACTGATATTAATTAAAGGTTAGTGATTTTTATGGAAGCTTATGCTGCAGGAAACTGCAGATGTCAAATTTGTGAAGTTCCACTGAAACGAAACGCCTACAATACAATTACACTGAAAACGTGGAGCATAAAATTTGGACCTACATATTTTAAGATTTGCATTCAACATGAAAGAAACTGTGAGACCTGAAGTTAGTTATTTCTATGGGACCCAGCCGAGCAGGTGTCTCCCCCCCCTCACCTTAGAGCGGAAACAGCTCCAGTTCCCGAAACGTCGTGTTTTTTAGTTTCTAGAACACCGGACGATGGACGAAGTCCAAAACCCCAGTGCTGCTAAGCAGCAACAGTGTTGGCAGGAGAGCGCTCAGAGCAAACACGTGCTCGCTGCCTGTACCAACCTGCACATCAGTGTCTCTCAACCCGTGGGACGCGAGATCTCGAAAATAATAATTAATCCATCGAAACAAAATTCACCCACACATAACCTCCCTGAACTCTAAACACACGCTTGTCGTTCATGCTACTTCATAATCGCACTTATGCCAACAGAGCAAAAACAGAAGGGTTCTATCTTCTGGTATTCAACGCCGTGCATTGTTCAAGAGGGACATGTTACCTCCATCTTTAGCCCCCTTCCAACTTAAAGCATACACAATTAAAATTGATTCACATCACAGTAAGGGTAAATTTGTCCCTGTGCTTAACTAATTGAGTACTACAACATGAAGGCGTATGGGGAGTGGATGTATATGTATATCCACATTTTCTTGACCACGGCACTAGCTGGATGTTAGTGGTCAGCTTCACGACCCGGCCGCCCCTCCCCTGGTACCCATTGGATAGGATGCTGGGTGGACCCCAGAGTCAGTCTGTCGTCCAGCACGCAGCCAGTCGCTATACTCACTACGGATTTTGATGAGAGTAATAACAGATTCTTAAAAGCTTCCAATAATGATTAGTATAATACTAAAATTGACATAGCTGTAAAATTTCACTTCCTAAAACGGTTTTTTTTTTCTTGTGCAATGGCGAGAGGCTGATTCTGCGACAGAATGGACGGTTGGATGCAAGTAGCAAAAAGTTGCGAAACCACTGCTGTAGATGGCTATGGTAAGTTTCTCTCCAAAACTTGGGTATACTTCTGTCAGACTACACGGTGTCACGTCCAAGAGACCACTACTCTCCATCTGAAAATTTAGCTTAACGTATTAATTCTGCTGTGTTCCATACTCCCGCTCGGGCCTAATCAACTCGAAAATCTAAGTTCGAACACCAACTGTTGATGTGTTGTATTTTCTTATCTGCTGCTTCTTACATCTCGCATGCTTTGTTGCGCTTCAAGTGACTCGTGCTGAGAATTAGTAAAAGTGGCTTATCTCACACTGGATTGCCACCTGCATACTGTGGTCTGCAGTTGGTGCCCGGAGAGACTCCTTACGGACGTTCTTACCAGGACTGGCTGAGAAGTCGCTAGGAGGTGAAGTCACTGTGAGAAAATGTCTTCAGGGAAGAACCGAAACTATTTTAGCTTAAGGGCGACCTTAGGCCCTGCAAGATGGATAATTAATATACACGATCACAACAATCTCGTACTTACTTATTTTCTTACGGAGCTGGGCCCTTCTTGAGGAGAAGCCAAATCTGCAGCTACTCAAGAATTTCCCAGAATTTTACGGAGCCCGAAGGTTCATTACCTTGGCCACAAGAACCCTCCACTGGTCCCTATCCTCAGCCAGATCAATCCAATCAATAGCATCCCATCCTACCTCTCTAAGATCCATTCTAATATTGTCCACCCACCTACGCCTTGATCTTCCCAGTGGTCTCTTTCCTTCTGGCTTTCCCACAAATATTCTATATGCATTTATCTTCTCCCCCATTCGTGCTACATGCCCTGCCCATCTAATCCTCCTTGACTTGACAATGCTAACTACACTTGGAGAAGAGTACAAGTTATGAAGCTCCTCATTATGGTGTTCTCTCCAACCTCCTGTCACTTCATCCCTCTTCGGTCCAAATATTCTCAACACCCTGTTCTCATACACCCTCAGTCTATATTCCTCCCTTAATGTCAGAGACAAAGTTTCACACCCATACAGAACCATGGGCAAAATTATAGTTTTGTATATTCTAATTTTTATGTTTTTAGGCAGCAGACGAGAAGACAAAAGGTTCTGGGCTGAATGGTAGCAAGCATTACCCGAGTTCAATCTCCTCTTAATTTCCTCCTGAATCAGGTTTTGCTTTGTTGTCATCGTTCCCAAATATCTGAACTGTGCCACATGTTCAAAACATCTGTTTTCTATCGTTATGTCATGATTTTGCCCTGAATTTTGGTGACGAGACAGCAACATATACTTAAGTTTTCTCTGTGTTTACTTCTAGATCAACCTCCTTACTTGCGTCAATTAAAGTTTGTCTGTTCTTTATGGTATCTACATTATCACCCAGTAGATTCACATCATCAGCATAGACCAACAGCTGATGTGTCCCTTTCAATTTCAGTACCACCTGGTTCCCCTGGACCTTCCTAATCGCATATTCTAAAGCAAAGTTGAAAAGGAATGACGATAAACAATCTCGCGTTACTGTCGCTTATTGTCTGATAGTCATTCTTGGAACCCAGTGGGCGCCTATCTGCTGATAACCAATCAGCACGGTGTGTGTTACATTGGCTGCATCAAGTGACACTTTCGGGCTTCTTGGCTGGCAGAGGTCAAGAACTCTCGCAACTGGTGATAACCCGGCAATCCAATATTTCGTTCGCTTGCAATATACTCACAACATCCTGGCAGGTTTCTAGCGTAGACAAGCTTGACCCAACAATGGATCGCATACCTCATTGATTTCAGCAAACCTACGACACAACATGGTTTATTATTACAACAAAGGATGGCCAATCTATTTTTACGCTGCACGTTTCAGGCGTTTCCAAACTCAGTGCATGAACGGTTGTGTTCCCTTCGAAACACTTTTCGCTCGGATAAATAATTAGCGTTCTGCTACCGAGAAGTGAGCAGAGACGCATGTGGGTATTCTTGTACCGGGTTCCTTGTTGTTGTACGGCTGTAACTTCAATCGGAGTGGGTTGAAACGGTTTAGTAGAACCCTTCTAAATACTCGTAATGCGAGTATTTTCACTCGAACAGACGGACCATCATGACAAAGCCTTAAATTGTTTTGCTTAGACGAATTTGTAGAACCTCACTTCATATGTACCATCTTACGCTAGAGCGTGGTTTGGGCATGCGGTAGCGTAGCTGGTTGAGGCTCTATGCTACAAGCCGGAAGGTCGCGGGTTCGATTGCCGATGAGATCATTGCATTTTTAAATTGACCTAATCCTTCCAGCCGCACTATGGCCCTGGGGTCAACTCAGTCTCTCAGAAATGAGTACCAGTAATCTTCCTGGGGAGTAAAGCGCTGCCGGCGCGTAAGGCTGACAATCTCACCGCCATCTATGAGCCGATTATCTAGAAAATGAGAGAGCCTCGATATCCCACAACACTATGGGCCTTCACGGCCTGGTACAGGGATAACTACATTTTACATCCTGGTTTAGTCCCGTAATACTCTTCGTTGGGACGCCATGTTTACTATTGAGAAGTAACACTGTACGGCGGTATATACATACATACACACGGAAGTAAACATTGCGACATACTTAATAGTTCAAGATCTCACGAGTGGACTTCGCTTTCTCAAATTATATAAATAAATTTTGTGCCTTTTGCCGTCATGTGACGGGTGCATTTCATGGTTTTATTACCTTTACTTAAGTGTACCTCACTTTTTTCAAACCATGTAACTCTAATGTGGTCCATTAATTACATTTATATTATTAATTATATTAAGTTATCTGTATACTGTACATTTAACAGTAGATTGGGAAATGTAACAGGCCCGGTAGCAGCGGGATTTTATCCACCTGTTTTATCATTGTGTTTGGCTTAATCACGTTATTTAAACACGCTGTCAGCATTGCTTCTTTGTTCTTGTCTCCATTGGCTGCTATATGATGTATACCAAAAATGCCATGATGTAATTAACAGCATGCATTGGTTCTGAGTGGCTGTTAATCCACGGCGAATCCCCGGGTTACAAACCACAGGCAGTCACACAGACATCGAGACAATGGAGTTCTCAGCGTCGCGACAGTTGCACCATATACTCCATGGAGGAGCATATTTTGCACCAAACTCTCAGTACGTGAGTGTTCTTCATTACTTTCCCTTCACTATGAGGTTTCGTCTGGTTTGCTAAACTGTCGGGAACGCAAATATCACATGCCGCGCGGCAGCGATGAATACTTTGTCACGTAGTGTCATTTAGACGGTCCTGTATGTGTTCATTACAAGCAATGAGGGGCAGCCGCCCCGTTGATGTAAACAAAGGATTTCTATATTCACGTCTACCGTCTAGAAACGTAAAAGTCATAACATAAAAACTGTAACTTGCTTCTGGCTCTGTATGGG
>NW_019727116.1:41265-48816 GCF_002891405.2 Cryptotermes secundus | reverse complement strand
CACTGTGAGAAAATGTCTTCAGGGAAGAACCGAAACTATTTTAGCTTAAGGGCGACCTTAGGCCCTGCAAGATGGATAATTAATATACACGATCACAACAATCTCGTACTTACTTATTTTCTTACGGAGCTGGGCCCTTCTTGAGGAGAAGCCAAATCTGCAGCTACTCAAGAATTTCCCAGAATTTTACGGAGCCCGAAGGTTCATTACCTTGGCCACAAGAACCCTCCACTGGTCCCTATCCTCAGCCAGATCAATCCAATCAATAGCATCCCATCCTACCTCTCTAAGATCCATTCTAATATTGTCCACCCACCTACGCCTTGATCTTCCCAGTGGTCTCTTTCCTTCTGGCTTTCCCACAAATATTCTATATGCATTTATCTTCTCCCCCATTCGTGCTACATGCCCTGCCCATCTAATCCTCCTTGACTTGACAATGCTAACTACACTTGGAGAAGAGTACAAGTTATGAAGCTCCTCATTATGGTGTTCTCTCCAACCTCCTGTCACTTCATCCCTCTTCGGTCCAAATATTCTCAACACCCTGTTCTCATACACCCTCAGTCTATATTCCTCCCTTAATGTCAGAGACAAAGTTTCACACCCATACAGAACCATGGGCAAAATTATAGTTTTGTATATTCTAATTTTTATGTTTTTAGGCAGCAGACGAGAAGACAAAAGGTTCTGGGCTGAATGGTAGCAAGCATTACCCGAGTTCAATCTCCTCTTAATTTCCTCCTGAATCAGGTTTTGCTTTGTTGTCATCGTTCCCAAATATCTGAACTGTGCCACATGTTCAAAACATCTGTTTTCTATCGTTATGTCATGATTTTGCCCTGAATTTTGGTGACGAGACAGCAACATATACTTAAGTTTTCTCTGTGTTTACTTCTAGATCAACCTCCTTACTTGCGTCAATTAAAGTTTGTCTGTTCTTTATGGTATCTACATTATCACCCAGTAGATTCACATCATCAGCATAGACCAACAGCTGATGTGTCCCTTTCAATTTCAGTACCACCTGGTTTCCCTGGACCTTCCTAATCGCATATTCTGAAGCAAAGTTGAAAAGGAGTGGCGATAAACAATCTCGCGTTACTGTCGCTTATTGTCTTATAGTCATTCTTGGAACCCGGTGGGCGCCTATCTGCTGATAACCAATCAGCACGGTGTGTGTTACATTGGCTGCATCAAGTGACACTTTCGGGCTGCTTGGCTGGCAGAGGTCAAGAACTCTCGCAACTGGTGATAACCCGGCAATCCAATATTTCGTTCGCTTCCACTATACTCACAACATCCTGGCAGGTTTCTAGCGCAGACAAGCTTGACCCAACAATGGATCGCATACCTCATTGATTTCAGCAAACCTACGACACAACATGGTTTATTATTACAACAAAGGATGGCCAATCTATTTTTACGCTGCACGTTTCAGGCGTTTCCAAACTCAGTGCATGAACGGTTGTGTTCCCTTCGAAACACTTTTCGCTCGGATAAATAATTAGCGTTCTGCTACCGAGAAGTGAGCAGAGACGCATGTGGGTATTCTTGTACCGGGTTCCTTGTTGTTGTACGGCTGTAACTTCAATCGGAGTGGGTTGAAACGGTTTAGTAGAACCCTTCTAAATACTCGTAATGCGAGTATTTTCACTCGAACAGACAGACCATCATGACAAAGCCTTAAATTGTTTTGCTTAGACGAATTTGTAGAACCTCACTTCATATGTACCATCTAACGCTAGAGCGTGGTTTGGGCATGCGGTAGCGTAGCTGGTTGAGGCTCTATGCTACAAGCCGGAAAGTCGCGGGTTCGATTGCCGATGAGCTCATTGCATTCTTAAATTGACCTAATCCTTCCAGCCGCACTATGGCCCTGGGGTCAACTCAGTCTCTAACAGAAATGAGTACCAGTAATCTTCCTGGGGAGTAAAGCGCTGCCGGCGCGTAAGGCTGACAACCTCACCGCCATCTATGAGCCGATTATCTAGAAAATGTGAGAGCCTCGATATCCCACAACACTATGGGCCTTCATGGCCTGGTACAGGGATAACTACATTTTACATCCTGGTTTAGTCCCGTAATACTCTTCGTTGGGACGCCATGTTTACTATTGAGAAGTAACACTGTACGGCCGTATATACATACATACACGCGGAAGTAAACATTGCGACATACTTAATAGTTCAAGATCTCACGAGTGGACTTCGCTTTCTCGAATTATATAAATAAATTTTGTGCCTTTTGCCGTCATGTGACGGGTGCATTTCATGGTTTTATTACCTTTACTTAAGTGTACCTCACTTTTTTCAAACCATGTAACTCTAATGTGGTCCATTAATTACATTTATATTATTAATTATATTAAGTTATCTGTATACTGTACATTTAACAGTAGATTGGGAAATGTAACAGGCCCGGTAGCAGCGGGATTTTATCCACCTGT
Organism: Cryptotermes secundus; assembly: GCF_002891405.2. Taxonomy (NCBI): domain Eukaryota; kingdom Metazoa; phylum Arthropoda; class Insecta; order Blattodea; family Kalotermitidae; genus Cryptotermes; species Cryptotermes secundus. The sequence continues at coordinate 46,367 of NW_019727116.1, read as the reverse complement.
TTTATCATTGTGTTTGGCTTAATCGCGTTATTTAAACACGCTGTCAGCATTGCTTCTTTGTTCTTGTCTCCATTGGCTGCTATATGATGTATACCAAAAATGCCATGATGTAATTAACAGCATGCATTGGTTCTGAGTGGCTGTTAATCCAAGGCGAATCCCCGGGTTACAAACCTCAGGCAGTCACACAGACATCGAGACAATGGAGTTCTCAGCGTCGCGACAGTTGCACCATATACTCCATGGAGGAGCATATTTTGCACCAAACTCTCAGTACGTGAGTGTTCTTCATTACTTTCCCTTCACTATGAGGTTTCGTCTGGTTTGCTAAACTGTCGGGAACGCAAATATCACATGCCGCGCGGCAGCGATGAATACTTTGTCACGTAGTGTCATTTAGACGGTCCTGTATGTGTTCATTACAAGCAATGAGGGGCAGCCGCCCCGTTGATGTAAACAAAGGATTTCTATATTCACGTCTACCGTCTAGAAACGTAAAAGTCATAACATAAAAACTGTAACTTGCTTCTGGCTCTGTATGGGTGCGAAACTTAGTCTCTGATAATAAAGGAAGAACATAGACTGAGGGTGTTTGAAAACAGGGTGCTGAGGAGAATATTTGGACCGAAGAGGGACTAATTAATAGGCGATTGGAGAAAACTGCATAATGAGGAGCTTCATAACTTGTACTCTTAACGAAATACAATTAGAGAGATCACGTCAAGGAGGATGAGATGGGCAGGGCATGTAGCACCCATAGGAGAGAAGAGGAATTCATGTAGGATTTTGATGGGAAAAGCAGAAGGAAGGAGCTCACTAGGGAGGTCTGGCTCAGGATGGGGCCAGTGGAGCAATCACGCCTACGGTAATGAAGCTTCGATTTTGTAATCTTTTGGGAAGTTCTTGAATAGCTGCACAATTTGCGGCTTCTCAAGAAGGAGCTCTATGCAGTTAGTTATTACTCTATTCTTCACCTACTCTGAAATGCACGATTTTCATCAACAATTACTACTATAAATATGTATCTATCTTCATTCCTGTTGCTGCCACTTGGAACACAGGGCATCCTTGAAACGGTTCGTTTCAATTCAGTCGGTAGGACTCCTCGGACGAGGGCCCAGACTGTCGCAATGCCGCCACCTACGCACAAACACAATGCCTCGATTAGATTCGAAATCACGATCCCAGTGTTCGAGCACGCGAAGACAGTTCATGCCTCAGACCGCGCGGCCACTCGGCAGTAATTACTACAACAATTAAAAAAATCAAATAATAACGTCAAGGCTGGGATCGTCTAAATTAATAACGCTAATGCGAACAAAGTGGGCCAGACTGGAAGTCACTTCTATACCTTGCTCCCAGTTGGTCTTACTGTTTTCCTTACTTCACTAAGTGACATGATCACATGCGAAAGCCGCTCTGCACCTCCCTCTCTCTTTGAACTCTGCCAATCACTGCTCAGAAATGTAGTGACTGCAGACGGGGTTTGCATTGCTAAATGGATTTAAAGAAAACTTACAGGCCGTAACTACAAATAACTATAGCACTGTCGCAATTTCCACACTTTACAGTTCGAGATAGTGCAATCAGTATAGCGACTGGCTACGGACTGGGCGACGGAGGGCTTGGAATTCGTTTCCCGGTAGGATCAAGCATTTTCTCTTCTCCTTGTCGTCCGGGTGGGGGGGCACCTGGTACCATAGTTGTTTGAGACACTCTGCTACAAGCCGGAAGGTCGCGGATTCAAGTCCCAATGAGGTCACTGGATTTTTTTTCAATTGACCTAATCCTTCCAGACGCACTATCACCCTGGGGTTGACTCAGCCTATAGCAGAAATGAGTACCAGAAATTTTCCTGAGGGGTAAAATGCGGCCGGCCCGTAAGGCTGACAATATTACCGCCATCTTTGAGCCGAATGTCCAACTTCAAACAGGTTGTGATCAACTTTATAGTGTCAAAACTGCCAGTAATCTACCACCCCCTCCTATCGTCGTACCTCGCTTTAAGCAAAAAATATTGGGAAAAATAACATGACACATGATTTTTTTCTTCTGCGCATTCAAGGTTACTCTTGGCCTTGTTCGAAATTACTTGACACTTGCTATAACGGAAAGAATCCGGTCCAATGCGATTCTGTTTTATGGAATTTTGAGTGTATTTTCCAGTGGCATATTTTGAAACATCAGAGGTGTGCGTAACAATTAGCTGAACCCCTGCCAGATTTGTCTTTTCCCCAGCAGAATACTCTGGCAGTGCATTTTCTTGGGAGAATGTCCGATCCACGGGATCGTTTCACGGCTGCTGAGTGCTCAGTTGCCGGAAGCGCTGGCAGAGGCTGTGCAGAATCCGAAACAACTTGCTGGACCAAGAGAACTAAAGTAAAAGCGAATAAGCAGCTGGCTACTCGACTGACTGCACAACAGATGAACTAATCAGTTAAGCGACCGTCTGGCTAAAAGCAATCAATGGAAGTAGGCGAGTAAGTACGTAGTGTGCTAACATCTGTCGAAATAATCACCTGGAGGTTTTCTTCTCACCAGGTACAAGTTCAGTGGGATTTATGGTGGACAGAGTGACACTGCGGAAGTTTTCATGTACAGGTATAAAATAAAAATCCTTCCATTAGGGACCGAAGTATCTGGACCACTAATACCAAATAAGAAATTCGACATCCTTTCATTGGTTCTTGAGCTTTTAAAGATGGACGGACAGACCGACACATTGAACTGGTTCAGATTTGCACCTTCTCAGTACTAAAAGCTGTCACAGCGCGAGCACGAGATGTCGATATTAAAGGTGACTCCTTTAATTAAGCATCACGCCATGAAGGAGTACAGGGGAGTGGAGGCATAGCTCCACCATTCTTAACCGCAGCATTATGTGGTTACAGACTGTACCAGCGCATATATTAAACCGTCCGGCATGAAAAGACGAGTAGAAAGCCACGTTTGCGGTGTTCCGCAGTTTAGGAGAAACCAGTGTGTCGTTATCAACATAGAGGCGTAGCCACAGACGCGGCAGGGTTCGCAGGGAGATGATTTCATGAGCGGAAAGTTTAAAAGTGTTAATGAATGTAGTGTTGTACTCCAAGAAGTATGCAGAATATGTTGCCGATCACAGTGGCCGCCCGGTCTAAGGCATGAACTTTTGAATCAGCCACACATATCCTGTGTGATTGTGAGGCCATAGCTTGTTTAAGATTTCGTCACCTGGGCCAGGTCTTTAGGGAACCAAGTGACTACTTTGATGCCCCCCTAAACAAGTCGTTCATTTCATTCGAAGTGTAGTATTCATAAGGGTTTAATGAAAAGGAGTAGCACAATAGACCATTGCGGGTCGCGATGCAAGGGCCGTGTTATTATGGCCCACACTTACACATTCATTCATTCATTCATTGTTCGCTCCCTGGAACGCTGGGATTGTGGGTTCGAACCGCACTCAAGGCATGGATGTCTGTATTGTGTGCGTTTATTCTGTGTTTTGTGTTGTTCTGTGTGTAGGTAGAGGCATTGCGACAAGCTGATCCCCCTTCCAAGGAATCTTACCGACCATGCAAGAAAAGATTACGAAACTGAAGAAGAGGCCAGGGCCCAACAAAGGGCTGTAGAACTATTTATGAATGAATGTGTATGTTAGAAAGGATGAGGTCTGTATATTTCAGTTGCCACAAACACGAGTCGCTTGTGCAGTGAGGGCGTCTCCAGAACAAGAGGTACAGGCCTGGTTGTGTCGAATTTAACTAATTCAGCATTTATCTTGCAGTAAGCACACTCATTCTTCGCTGCGAAGAACAGCCGGGTAATGCTGTTTAGATGGACAATCACTACTTCATGTGAGAATCGTACGAAGAACATAAACATTCATTTTTATGTGCAAAGTTCAAAGATTTTAAAGTTTGAAACAAGTTGTATACCCAGCATGCAGTAACCAGTAATGTTCGAGGAGTTTTTGATGACGTAAATATTGTGCTGCAGTTAAGGAAAATGCCGGCCACAGTGGCCGGCCGCGAGGTCTTGGCCCATTCGGACGCTGGGATCGTGGGTTCGAATCCCATTCAAGACGTGGATGTCTGTCTGCATATAGAGACCCTGCGACGAACTGATCCCCCGTCGAAGGAGTCCTACCGACTGTATACACAATAGGAAAAGGTAAAAGTGGCCAAGATCCACAAGGCCTGTAGATAGAGAGATAAGAAAATGTAGACCAGCTGGGAACTGCAAGGAGTCGGTAAGTCGCTCGGTAATCGAGACCGAGTCTAGTACATGGTTGCACGAGTTGATCGACTCTGTGAGTGTCAGGCTCTGTTGGCAGGTCATGTTGCAAACGAGGGGAATATTTTGGCTGGCTGTGTCATAGCAGTGACACGACCACAGCAAAATGGAAACAATATTGATAGCTCTCGCCTTTTGCGGATTAAGCCACTCAAGTTCTGCACAACTGGTATTGGTTCGGTTTTATGATTTGTCACAGAACAAATGTCGGTCTCTGTTTCAAGTTGCCAAGGTGAAGAACCATACGAGTATTGTCTTACCGAACGAACTGCCGTAGCGGCAACGCTTCAGACACATATTGTATTCTGAAGGTAATGGGTTCGAAACTCTTCTGGGGCATTGGCTATCCTGACTGTTGTTTTGAGCGGTTTTTTCAGTCACTCCAGCAATCCGATTTTTATCCCTATAGGCCACGGCCGCTTCCTTCCAAATTCTTTTCCACTTTGCAATTCGACGCTGTAGAGCTAGCCTGGGTCATTTGGCGGGTGCCGACATAGTGCCTGTGCCTGAGGCTGGAGACGGCTTGTTCCAGATTCTGTGGCTGCCTGGATTGTGTGGCCCAGTAGGTGCAGAAGAGATGTATCTTCACTTCTGTACCCGGAAAATGGACGGGTATATTCCCGGTATCCTAGGTTATGTAGCTTGGAAACTGGATACCAGCGTTTCGGAAGAAGATGCTGCTTCTGTCTTCGCTTCTGTGCCCAAAATATGGAGGCCGCTCTGTGATCCCGATAGTGGCCTTGTGCGTAATGTAACCTCATAAGTGGGTAGTGGGTACCAACATTTCGGAGAAACGCATTGCCCTTATCTTCATAGGTATAACTTGAGAA
>NW_019727116.1:14851-39633 GCF_002891405.2 Cryptotermes secundus | reverse complement strand
AGCCGGGTCCAGACTTGTTGCGTATCCCCGTACCGTATCAGTGTGGACGGTACCCCGCATCATCCTTCCGTTGGAAAATGATACGCAACGGGCTGTTCGCTCGCTTGGCGGTCTTTTCCCGTCGCATCAAAGGGACGACTCGGGTTGCAGTGGTGCCAGTCTGGACGTAGAGGCGGCTGCATCGCGCTTAGCTTATCAGCTCCAGACAGTTGGAGTGTAATCATCACCAGTGTGCGTTCTTCTGTTTGTGATTCTCTGTTTATATACTCTGAATGGGGTGGAGTAAGGAGAGCATATATTTAATTGATGAATATAAAAAGAGGGATACGCAACAAGTCTGGACCCGGCTTAAGGGTAGGGCCTGAGTGCAGCGGGGCGTGGAGCGTGCATCACAAACCCGTTTGAATACAGGATGATTCACGAAGTTTTACCCCGGCTTATGGTACATATTCCTGGGGTTATTTCCTGCAAAATTTCCTTATAAACTTTTGGTCGATTTTCAATAGTTACGGAGTAAGAATAGATTTTCGAAACGCATCATTGTGAATGCAGCGCTATGCTTCAGCGTTGGCGACCATACGTTCCAGTCAGCTATGTCAGCAGATAAGGTAGACCCGTTTGAATGTTGCGCGTAGGTAGATAGGCAGAGCGGTTCATACGCGTGCGACGCATTGTGTTGACGTGAAGGGAGACATTTTTGAAAATCTTATGTGAGTCCAGTCGTCTTCTAAAGCACTACAGTTTAAAGGAAACAGATTGATAGAAGGATGTGATATGCAACCATTGGTATGAAGAAAGCAGTTTTCTGGGATTTGGCACCGTGTATATGTGGTGTTAACCGACGTTTCGGAGGAACGTATCGCCTCCATCTTCAGGGTAGAAGAAAAAAAATATAAGAAATCTGCAAGCGGAGAGACCGTGAGAACCGGTAAAAGCAGACTGTCTGCGATACGTTCCTCCGAAACGTCGGTTAACACCACATATACACGGTGCCAAATCCCAGAAAACTGCTTTCTTCATACCAATGGTTGCATATCACATCCTTCTATCAATCTGTTTCCTTTAAACTGTAGTGCTTTAGAAGACGACTGGACTCACATAAGATTTTCAAAAATGTCTCCCTTCACGTCAACACAATGCGTCGCACGCGTATGAACCGCTCTGCCTATCTACCTACGCGCAACATTCAAACGGGTCTACCTTATCTGCTGACATAGCTGACTGGAACGTATGGTCGCCAACGCTGAAGCATAGCGCTGCATTCACAATGATGCGTTTCGAAAATCTATTCTTACTCCGTAACTATTGAAAATCGACCAAAAGTTTATAAGGAAATTTTGCAGGAAATAACCCCAGGAATATGTACCATAAGCCGGGGTAAAACTTCGTGAATCATCCTGTATTCAAACGGGTTTGTGATGCACGCTCCACGCCCCGCTGCACTCAGGCCCTACCCTTAAGCCGGGTCCAGACTTGTTGCGTATCCCTCTTTTTATATTCATCAATTAAATATATGCTCTCCTTACTCCACCCCATTCAGAGTATATAAACAGAGAATCACAAACAGAAGAACGCACACTGGTGATGATTACACTCCAACTGTCTGGAGCTGATAAGCTAAGCGCGATGCAGCCGCCTCTACGTCCAGACTGGCACCACTGCAACCCGAGTCGTCCCTTTGATGCGACGGGAAAAGACCGCCAAGCGAGCGAACAGCCCGTTGCGTATCATTTTCCAACGGAAGGATGATGCGGGGTACCGTCCACACTGATACGGTACGGGGATACGCAACAAGTCTGGACCCGGCTTTAGACGTGTATGACGCATGCCTCTACTAGACGTGTGATCCGCCAGACGAAATAGTTCTCTTTCCACTGATTTAGAACATTCTTGACAAACTTACGTTGTCGGGGTTGTTTTAAAATTTGTTTGCCTAATGTACTAGATTGCTATTTTATTAGGGTCACTTCTTCATGAGTATGTACGCAAAATAGTTTCCGTTTTCGCTGAGTTTCTCTGCTGATAATATGTGTAATTTTACCATAACAGTTAGACTCACATTTACAGACGGCCTAACTTGTGGAAGGGTGCCTACAAAAGGATGAATCAGCCACACACATCTTATGTGATTGTGGGGCTATAGCTTACCTAAGATATCGCTACCTGAGTCAGTTCTTCATGGAACCAAGTGACTTTTATGAAGCCCCCATAAATAAAGTTCTACATTTCATTCGAAGTGTAGGATTAATAAAGGGTTAATCCAAAGGGAAGCACAATAGATCACTGAAGGTCGCAGTGCAAAGGCCAGTTTCTATGGCTCACCCCGCATTCTCATACTCATAGACCCACGTTTTACTGGTCCGTGAAATTGAAACGTACAATATGAATCTCGAAATTGGGATAATAAATAGTAACCCACCAAAACAAGATATCTGTTGATGTGATCAGTCTGCGTTGTGTTTTAGATTTTAGTTATGGGTTGTACTGAAATACATGCAGTATATTGGAAACATATACGGAACACAGACTGTTAACCGTTAATTTATTTGTTTGAATTCAATTATCGCGCTGTCATTCCGAAATGTAAGTGTGTGGAGACTGAAGAGAACTGGGGAATACCCTGTGTACTGTAACTCATCAGTGGCTGCCTCTTTTGTTTTAACGCGGCTTCAGTGGAGGCGGTTTACTTACTGCGCAATACATTAGGAAATCACTAAAGACATCTTAAAGCTCCAGCCTTCCTGCTTCCCGCATCCATAATTAGGTCCCTTCCGTTATGTTTAAACTTCATTTGTATCTTTGACATGAAAAAGCACGTTTGATTGAGATTATGACTAGTAAATGTTAAAAATGACAAGAATTTGAATCTAGTCGATCACTGTGGTCGCGCGGTCAAAGGCATGAACTGTCTTCGCTCGCTCGAACCCTGGGATCGTTAGTTCCAGTCCCACTCAAGGCATGGATGTCTGTGTGCGTTCATTCTGTGTCTGTGTTAGTGTACTGTGTGTAGGTAGCGGCCTTGTGACGGGCTGATCCCCTGTCCTAAGACTCCTGCTAACCGTGTATGGAATTAAGAAACTGAAAAAGCGGCAAAGATCCGACAAAGGACTGTAGAGCCATAGATAGATAGATAGGTTCATAGATAGATAGATAGAATTTGAACTTCGGTAACTTATTCACCTAAATGGATGGAAGACACCAAGAGCAAGTGATGTCAGTGGAGAGGGTGGAACTGGATCCAGTACGTGGAAGATGTCGCAAAGTGGCCTTAGTCCTGAGCTAATGGAGTTCCCGTGTCGGGACCCAGGATGGGTTCACCGCATTTTGCACACTCGAGTGCTTGTAAGTTTACAGCCCCATCTTCGCGGATTCTATCGGGCGTCATGGCCGACTGGGTAGCAATCATGCTTACCGATGGAGATGTCCCAGAGACCGGTATCAGGTATGGAATTTTCCGTGGTCTTTCTCAGCCCCTTCACGTAAATATCAGATTATTGCAACATAACCCTTCTCTGTCACATTGCTTTCTTATTCACTCGACTCTGTAGTGCCTGGGTTATTGGAAACGTGTCAAAGGAAACACAAACAAATAAATGATACTTCTTGGACTCGCAATATCCTCACGAGAACAACAGATGCTGGCGTTGAATTGAGCTCAATGCGAAGAATTTACGTGAAATGCACGCGATGCCTAAATTTAACTAAGAATATGGAATCACCTCTGTCGGTCCGCAAGTTTCAAATGTGAAGATATTTAACTTATATTGATTTAGAGCAACATCAGGCAGATGTACTTAATTCTGGTCAATGTGTGTGCATTATTAGTCTAATTTTGCATTAGATTTAAGTTGAAGATAGTGCGTTCGTCTAGTTGACTCTGTTGTGTATATCTGTGAGAGCAGAGGCATGTATATGATCTAAGTTCCCTGTCGGTCGGTTTTAATTCGCTTTCCCACCAGCTTCTTGTTTCCTCCCTCAGACGGGAAGCAAAACACCTGGATATGTAATGAAATGTAGTCCGTCCTGAGTTCAACAAGTGTGTTAACCACAGATATTAAGAGGCAGAACGAATAACCTCGTGTTTTTACTTCCTGATGTATGCAGTAGGAGAAATTATTGTGAGCGTGAAAGAAATCGATTTATAAATGTAAACGAATCAACTTCCGTTCAGGACCCCTCCCTGTATACGAAGTAATGCATTCTGGAATGCCATCTGTCTGGACGGATGTGCGCTTCATTGGCTCCTGAATTCTTGCAAGGATTGTGCTCATCATATTCGGTATTTAAGGGATGGGTGCCCGTTGAATTTAAACATTCTATTTCCAAAAACGGGCGCCCTTCAGAGGGGCCCAATAAGCACAAATTTGCGACTTTATCGAGAAATTCTTGCTTAATTTTTATGGTGGCCGTCTCCCTAAGTGAGGGCGCGTAGGTGCAAATTTAAACGCTGCGCCGTCTATCGACCTTAAAGTGAAATTATAATGTTGATTAAACGGTTATCATCTGCAGAGATAGTGGACCCAAATAATAAGACTGTGATCAGTCAGAAATATGTAGAAAACTGTGTGCAATATCTTTGGGCCATTTTTCTTTCTGTCTATTAGAGCTTTTGTGACGTGAGCAATTTTATAGGCTATCATAATATATGGAAAAATTACAGGGTAATTGTATGTGGACCGAAGCACAGAGCGTCTAATATTGTAATACTACTATATCTTGATCAACCTTCGCCCTGTTCTCGTCATGCTTTTATCAAAGTACTCCAAAATATTTTAATCCGCAGGAAAGAGCCGTTGATATATTAACTTACTAGGCCTACAATTAAGCTCCAATATTTTTATTTAAACATTCTCAACATCGAAATGTGTATTTTCGTATGGGGGCTAATTCCCTCTTTTGAGAATATTTACTCTTCATGGGAAATTTATTATTATTATTATTATTATTATTATTATTATTATTATGGCTCTACAGCCTTTTGTTGGGCCTTGGCCGTTTTTCAGTGTCTTGATCCTATAAACAGTCGGTAGGACTCCTTTGAAGGACTCTTTGGATGGGGGATCAGGCAGTCTCAAGGCCGCTACCTGCACACAGGACAGCACAAACACAGAATAAACACACAGACATCCATGTTTCGAGTGGGATTTGAACCCACCATCCCAGTGTTTGAGCGGGCGAAGACGGTTCATGCCTTAGACCGAGCGGTAGCTGTGATCAGCTGGCAAAGGCTGTACAATGCTCTTTTCGCCCGAAAGCCAGTCGGTGAATAGGACAACCACTACTACAAAAAGCCGAAAAGTTTCTTCTGCTAGGAGTGAATACGGTTTGGTAAATTTTGACTTCGTGGCAGGGGGAAAAAAGAAAAAAAAAGGAAAGAAAGAAAGAAAAAGAAAGGACGAAGTTGTCCTTATGCTTAACTAATTAAGCACTACGTCATGAAGGCGTATGGGGTAGTGGATGTATAGATCCATATTTTCTTGACCTCGGCATAGTACCGTCAACAGTTACTCTGCGACGCGTACTCGTACATATTCGGGTACATCGGAAAGATGTGTATTTGTTTGCATTCTACACGGTTAGACCAGTAGCAACGCATCCGTTGCTTTAGTACGTAGTTCAGTAACCAAGACTGACATGTTTTATTGTTTATAAAAACGCGGTAGCGTAGTTGGTTGAGGCACTATGCTACAAGCTCGAAGGTCGCGGGTTGAAGCCCCGATGAGGTCATAGGATTTTTTCGATTGATCTAATCCTTCCAGCCGCATTATGGCCCTGGGGTCGACTAGCCTCTAACAGAAATGAGTACTAGGAATATTCTTGGAATATTCTTGGGAGTAAAGCTCGGCCGGCGCGTAAGCCTGACTACCTTATCGCCATCTATGAGCCGATTGTCTAGAAAATGTGGGAACCTCAACATCTCACAGCCCTATGTGCCTCCACGGCCTGTAACGGAGGCACCTTCAATTTTTTTTTTACTAAAAACGCCTGATGGTGTCAAAGCGGCCGAATCATGTAGCGTAGTAACATTTCAGTAAACGTCACTTAGTTTGTGTTGCTTGGTAAAGGATTAATTGCAAAGAACGTGAACGGAAGCGGTCGTTGTTTATCTTATACTCGTATTAGTGACCTGTCTCCTCATTTGTTTGGCCATCCAGCCCCAACCTCTTGTATGGAAGCCATTTAACTGGCTTGATATTCGAGTTAGATTTACGGTATGTGAGGAAATTTGATTAACCACGTTCGTTGTACAGGGCCTTTCTTGGTAAGGCAACAATAGTTTACGTTCTACAACCTATATATTTCTAAGAACAGAACACCTCTCGCCATGAACAAACACTTGTGCGCAACCAGATCCTCTACCGAGCTGTGCACACGACGGAAACCGCTCCTAACAAGATAGGCTTCCCGCTTTCGTTCGTTATCGGGTGATCGGGAGAAACATGGCCGTCCATACCCGACCGTAGTTAGTCCCAATCTGACACTTCAACTCTGCAGTGGGCAACCCTGGCGCCCCATGAAGTGATGTCCCCTGTGAAGCCTTGAAACTGATTTTTTTATTAATTTCTTAATTTATTAATTCTTAAAAATTTCGACTTCTTCCATGATTTGAGCAGATATCTGCTTAACTATTTACATGCGAACAATTTTAGTTTGTTAAAAAGAGTATAGTAAATAAAAGTAAAAGTATCCCTGTAACAGGCCTTGGAGGCCCTGTAACCGATTACTCCTTTTTAGTAATACACTTCGCCTATTTCATGTACACATATAATTTTTTTATATAACTAGTGTAATTTACCTACTTAAAATAAGAATTTGAGGTAATTGCGTACATCAGGCATGTCCAACGCGTCAATCGCGGGACGATTTTTGGTCGATCTCATAGACCTATAAGGAAATTATACGTGAAAAGCATGTAAATTCACTTGTATAATATGATTATATTCAGATTTTGAAGGGGAAATACGTATTAGTCATTCCTATTTTTCTGTTCTTATGTAGCTTACGTGAAAGTTGCTTTACACTTGTGTTAAGTGAACTGTGGGGTAGTCCCTATTCTATCCTTATCACGTGAACTCTTATTTCATCACTCGTCGTTAGCCGCGCGTGTTCTGTTGCAAGAGTGATCGACAGAACGTGTGATTCACTATAAATGATGTGTGGAAACATAACTGAACAGTTGTTGAAGGATGTTTCCAATTGTGCTGCTTTCTCCCTCCAACTGGTTGTTTTCCAACAAACATCATGTGTTGTGTTATTTTTACCAATATTTTTTGCTTAAAGCGAGGTACGACGATAGGAGGGGGTGGTAGATTACTGGCACTTTTGACACTAAAATGTCGATCACAACCTCTTTGAAGTTGGACATGCCTGGCGTACATCATTACGCATATATTACGCTACAAGGCATACAGTAAGTAGCAGGTGATGCACTGTGGCGTGATGTTATAGCAAATTTATAGTCCAGGGGGCTCCCCTTTGTGTTTGTAATGCGTGATTCAAGCTCCAAGAATATATAGCCAGGAGCTTCACCGAGGTACTTTCCAGTGTATGACCAATTAAAAACGCCAGTGACTGTATGATGTCATGCCTAGCGGCAGTAGAGTGATAGCGCAATGTCTTTCTTCCGAGACAGACAAAGCGAAGTTCTCAACCAGTAGACGAGGGTGTTAATGTCTCTCCCCAAAATTAGAACAAAGCACTGAGTACCATTATCAGAGGTCATGTAAATACAAAGTAAATAAAGTGTGTGTGTTGTAAAGTTGTCGCGGGTGTTGCTGACCGATTTTGTTGAAGCCAAGGCCCACTTAACGGCCCATGTGATAGTCTCATGTTCCCCGACTGGGGTGGTGCCCAACAACTACGAAGGTGAGAGTACATCGTCAACGATTAACCTTCAGAATCACCAGCAGGTGATTCACCAGTGAGCAGCTGCGTCCACCTTTACCCTTCACAGATGACGGCTGCGGCAAACTTTACCCATCACTGGCCAACAGCAAGCTCTCTTAAAGAAACTGTAATAAGTGTTGACCAACGCCGGCCCGAAGTCTTCGCGACAAGTGGCAACAAAATCAGCAGAGCAACAAACACCAGAAAACAACACGGTAAAGATCAACGAAAAAAGGTTAGTAATAGCAAACCAAAATGACTAGTAGCTCATTGCGAAATAGAACTGTTAACCCTAGCCCAGAATTAAAACAGCGCTGATGATTGGCCTACGGATCAACCTGAGGTACTGGAGGACATCAGTGCAGCTGTTCCAAGCCCCGCATTAGAAACTAGTGTTAGCGACTGGTCTATGGACCAGCCTGAGGAACTAGGAGGCTCAGCCAGCCCATAGCAACCATAATGCACCGCAAAGCAGTGTGTGTAACATCAGACAATACTAATGATCCTTCCGGGGTCAAACAAACTACCATGTTAGAAAATAAACAAAACAAATACGAGGAAATAAAAGACGGCTTAGTTAATCTGTTGGTCAAAATGCAAGAAAACAGTGTCAAGTTGCAGGAAAGTATTGTTAGGTTATAGAATATAGAAACTAGCAATGTTAAAATGCAGGAAAATATGAATGTACTTCAACAAGAATATGATTAACAAAAATTTGCATGAGAAAATAGACTCTAGCATTAAAAACTTGCCGTCGCTGAATTGAACAGTTTTGATAATTCATCACTTTCCACTGATAAATTTGTAAAAAGAAAATCAGGCAACAGAAGTAAAAGACGTAGACTGAATGGGAGTTCAAAACTCAAGAATGTACCTCAGATGTATTGTCTGACGGTGGAACGTAATATCATTGTTGGAAAATCAAGTCGACCACGACCTAAAATCGTTTTCGACAAGCGAAAAACGAAAGTTTGTAGTAAAGGATACCCACAAAGTGGCAATGACTTTTCGCCACATAGTTCTGAAACAAATAGGACAAGTGATCCTAGTAGAAGTTGACGATTGTACAAATTAGAAAACTAAGCTTAGAAATAGTACATGCCGAATGTTCATACATCTGATGATTACAAAGTCTCAGGTCCTACTCTTTCCAGCGAAATTCTAGGAATTCAGGCGAAGAAAGTGAATTAAATGACCGTTTGGAAGTATCCTGTACGAAGGAACTAATTGCGGTATACGTGGACGAAGATAAATTTGTTAGGAGCCCACGGCAGAAATTACGTACAGTGATAAATGTAAAGCCAGAGCTATTCTTGATAAGGGAAGTGAAGTAAATTTGTTGTCTGAAGGGGTTTTATATAAAGATGATAAAGTTAGGTATCGACGTTTTCTTCATTAACTCTTGAAGAAGAAGTTTTGATAACAGCTTTTGGTAAGCGTTCTAACAAAGTTAGAAAATAAGCCATGATCGAATTCGCTATAGGTGAATGCAAATTTGAAGGAGTGTTAATAGTTTTTCCACAGCTGATAAAGGTCGCGTAAGTTGGGACGCGAATCCCACGAAAAGTTCACAACGTAATATCTATCCCCTCCAAGTTGCGAGGGTGAATATGACGAGACGTCCATCCACGTGAGAGTAAGCGCAGGGCAGCCACTCAGCATTCCCCTTCCCGGCGCGAAGGATGAGTATAGTTGGAATTTTTCCGTCGCGAGCGACGATGATTTACGTGTGTTTACTTGAGAACTCATACCAGGGTGTGGCTATAGTAATGATGATGCCGGCGCTTTGCAAAACTGAGAGACACATTTTCTATAGGAAAANTCTTGAAGAAGAAGTTTTGATAACAGCTTTTGGTAAGCGTTCTAACAAAGTTAGAAAATAAGCCATGATCGAATTCGCTATAGGTGAATGCAAATTTGAAGGAGTGTTAATAGTTTTTCCACAGCTGATAAAGGTCGCGTAAGTTGGGACGCGAATCCCACGAAAAGTTCACAACGTAATATCTATCCCCTCCAAGTTGCGAGGGTGAATATGACGAGACGTCCATCCACGTGAGAGTAAGCGCAGGGCAGCCACTCAGCATTCCCCTTCCCGGCGCGAAGGATGAGTATAGTTGGAATTTTTCCGTCGCGAGCGACGATGATTTACGTGTGTTTACTTGAGAACTCATACCAGGGTGTGGCTATAGTAATGATGATGCCGGCGCTTTGCAAAACTGAGAGACACATTTTCTATAGGAAAACCCGTTATCTTCCCGATTCCTACCCACAACATGTACCGGATCCAAGGTCGTTGCAAGAAGCTGATCTGACTCATCTGGTCGTTAGGAATTCGAATATTGACGCATTGAAGAAGAATGAACTTTTCTAAGTGATAGTTAATTACATAGATAATATGACCTCCCGACCAGGGAAGATGTAAGCTGTTTAGTTATAAATTTCAAGCGGAAACCGACCGCCCTGTAGGGGGATATAGTCGACCCATTCCTTTCGCCTTAAGGCCAGCTGTTACATCACAGATAGATTAGATGATAAATGGCGATATTTTTGGAATTTGGAAACTACTTTTTTTTTAAACCCTTTAGCGGCAGTTGTACAACAAAATGTCAAGAAGCTTAGAATTTCAGCAGATGCTCACAGAGTTAATTAGTATAGCATCGCTGATTGTGAACGGACACCTCCCCTGCAAGAACCGTTATAGAAGATTTGATGGGGCTAACTATACATTTTGAGAATTTTATTTGCAGTTGCAAAAGTTTTAAAGCTAATTTGGGAAATAATACTGAGACTTGTGTTTTTTTCTTCTTGGATAACATTCTGGTTCAGTTTCGTATATACGAAAGACAGGATTTAGATTTTTTTTTCTTGAAACTTTGTTATATAGAACTTCAAATATAAAATAGAGTTGCAAAGTTTTGAGTCGATGGAACTTACAGAATACACGATATTTCATTTTGTGAAATAAAAGTGAAAGAGAAGAATTAGTTAACCTATACATAGGTAACTTACTCACGGCTACAGGAGTAAAGTTGTGAAGCTTTATGTACATAACTATAGGTCAGCATAGTTAACATGTATAACCAACATATAAAAATGCAAATTGTAAACTAAATAATGAAAATGAAAGGGTGAAGAACTGTGACCCAATGTTTCAAATTATCACTTAATAAAGTGAAACGGGTAAACATTTTTGTGACTGTAAGGAATAACAAGAACAGTGGGGGAGAAGAAAAAAAAACTGTTGTTTCAGGAACACTAGCAATGAACGTAGTTATGTGTTAACTGAGAAGTGAACCTCAACGGGAAACAGTGTCATTTAGTGAAAGCATTGTTACTTTAGTATATCCTAATCAGTTTTGAAGTGCTAAGAGCAACTAATAAACGGACACAAAGTGCATTCTAATGGGTCAAGAGAAACTCAGTTTTGCAAAAGGTTACCTGTTATCAAACTTAATATATATTGTATATTTTACCATGAGAAAGAATTTTAATTAATATGAATTTTTCTTATTGTTGCACTCTACTACCCATAATATTTTTTTTAATAAGTGTAAGGATGTACAACTATTCATATTAAGGCGATTATGAAGTAAATGTCTCATTACTGAAATAAAATTTACTTGGGAGATTGTAACCGATTACTCCTTTTAGTAATACACTTCGCGTAATTCATGTACACATATAATTTTTTTATATAACCACTGTAATTTACCTACTTAAAATAAGAAAATGGGGTAATAGCGTACATCATTACGCATATATTACGCTACAAGGCATACAGTAAGTAGCATGTGATGCACTGTGGCGTGATGTTATAGCAAATTTATAGTCCAGGGGGCTCCCCCTTGTGTTTGTAATGCGTGATTCAAGCTCCAAGAACATATAGCCAGGGGTTTCATGTTCCCCAACTGGGGTGGCACCCAGTAACTACAAAGGTGAGAGGACATCGCCAAGGACTAAACTTGAGAATCGCTAGCAGCGATTCACCAGTGAGCAGCTGCATCCACCTTTACCCTTCACAGCTGGGGCCAACTTTACCCAATCACTGGCCAAAAGCGAGCTCCCACAAAGAAATTGTAATAGCCCATAGGGTAGTGAGATGTTGAGGCTCCCACATTTTCTAGAACAATCTGCTCACAGATGGCGGTAAGGTCAGCCTTACGCGCCGGCCGCCCTTTACCTCCAAGAATATTCCTGGTACTCATTTCGGATAGAGGCTGAGTCGAACCGAGGGCCATAATGCGGCTGGAAGGATTAGGTCAATTGAAAAATCCACCTCATCGGGATCCGATCCCGCGGCCTTCCGGCTTTTGACCTAAACCATGACGTAGCGTTTTAACGTTATAAAGCCATCCCTGTAACAGGCCTGAAGGCCCATAGGGTTGTTAGACGTCCCACTTTTTCTGTCAATAATCGGCTCAAAGCTGACTGTGAGGTCAGCCTTACCTCCAGGAAGGTTTCTGGTGCTCATTTCGTATGGAAATAAATATCCAGCCTTCAGAAATACGGTTACTTAAGTCAGTGAGATAAATCAGGTTTGCCTATGTTTCGGCAGTGAGGTGACTGTTCAAGTGTAGGCAACTTTACACAGGACGCTACATATGTGGATATTCCTGCATTAAGGTAACTGAGACATAATATGACTCTTGTATTTAAAAGCGATGTATAGCTGTTATTGATGTGACAGTTCTAAGAATTGTAACTATGGAACTTTTAATGGCGTACCCCATGCCACGCCCATCGAATTTGCTGGAAGGATTTATTCCTTGTACAGGTTGGCAATGCTGTTTCCCGGTGTCCTGCACTGTCAACATGAATGCTAGTCTATATAACGAACTTCATCTGCAGAGCGAACATTCGTAGTGTTGCAGTGGGAAGTGACAGGTTGGTACGCAGAAGCCCAATGAAGTTTGAAACTAAAAATGTAAGTATCTTTGGAATTCTCTCCAATTTGTGAATATTTAAGTAAGAGTATTGTAACGTGTTTTGCTACTTAAGATGCCGTTCAGATTGTTAATTGGTTTATTTAACAGCCTACAAATCATAACCACAAAAAAAACCCTACTCACAAATCTCTTCATACTATCATCAGTAGTCTTCACGTTACAGAATGTTGAAAACAAAACCTATTAAATTTTTAGTGATGAACTTTGAAGGATGAGTGACACAGCGGTTTTTGGGGCGTAACCGTTCGTGTCCGGAGTTCTGGTTCGAGTCTCGGCTTGTAGACGGACTTTCCAGAGTGTTGTTTGTATAATTCCTCTCCAGTCTGTCCAGGAGAATTCTGGTCTAATATGTAAATGCAGTACACGACAACTTCCTTCATAGCGTTATCAGTTCATTGTGAACCAACAGTTCACAACTGAACTCTGTATTGTGCCCTGGGTTATTAACGAGTATGATTTCATTTAACAAAGGTCGATTTTATATTTAATTTGTTAGAAATTTATTATTAGTCTTGCAAATTGAAATACGTTAGGTGAGCGTTTCTCAAACTATGGTCCGTGGATCACAAGTGGGCTTCGAGATGTGCCCTTGTGGTTCTTCAAAAAAGACAGAAGAAAAAATAAAATTCAAATGAATTGCGTATCACACTATAGCTGAAAATCTCAGAGTTTGGAAATTACACATGGCAATCGCCTTTCACTTCTACGTATCTGTGTGAGAAACCGAATTAAGCTCACCACATACATCCAAATATAGAACAACTGTGCAAGAATCGGCAGGCTCACCCATCTCATTAATGTGAGTACCAACATTTATTTATTTTTTAGTTAATAAGTTAAAGATTATCCAAATTCTAATAGCCTTGAATTGTTAAAAAACGAATATGAATTTTCTTCTATTAACTTAATTACTTAATACTAATATAAAACTAGTTGAATTAAATTAATATAATTAATTCTATTTTTAAATATAAGTATACTTTCGCACGAAAGGTTATCGGCCAGTATGAATTTGCCGACTTTAGGATTTTGAGTGAACAGAATTTTAATGTTGTTGAATTTTGGTTGGCTCGGACGAGAGAAGCCGCTGGCACTCCGACTTCAGGAGTCTCTTAGAGCAGTGGTTGTCAACCTTTTTTTTTGCTCGTGGCCCACTTTTGACTTTCATGCAGTTGTGTGGCCCCCCCTCATATTGTTTAATTATTATAAATGTAATATTGATTATAAATATGTACTTTATCAACTATACTTTTATTTATAACAATTATTATTTGTGTATAGCATAAGGAATATTGATAATAAGGAAGGGGTCTTCTTCCAAACACTTCGAATATTGAACTGAAGAACACCTGAAATTTACTGAAAAGGTGTCGGTAAAATTCATGAGAGGAGGGGCAGATTTTAGGAAAATAAAGGATAATTCGTTAGGGCTCTACCCGCTCTGAGAAGGCGCGTACCTGTTTACCGGTACATGGAATTCACAGATCTAAGGTTGTGGTTTAAGTACAATAGGTTCTGTCCCCTCTAAGTAAGGTACACAAAAACAAGGATATTTAATTATTGTGTTATCATATGTACTGACCATTTCTCTTTATATTATTAATAATTTTATTTTAGAAGTGAAAATTTTGTGGCTAACTTAACAGTTTCCATGGCCCTCCATTTTTCCAAATTTTGTCTGCGGCACCACAGAAATGCGGCTTGGCCCACTGGGGTCCCATATGGCCCCCGCTGAGAACATCGCGCGCCAGAGCCGGTGCGAAGGAGTTTAGAGGTGGCGTGCAGGCCATATTCTGCGACTGGTCTGGTCGCGCGAGTGCTTGCCTGTGTTCGGTCCATTAATGGTTAATATGTAATTCTGGTTCAATAACGATTAGGCTATGGATTTTAGTTTCCAGATTGTTACGGAAAATTGGTCGAAAGAATTTGGCTAATGAGTTGCTGAAATATAAACTACGGTCAATTAATAGATTACATAAATTTTCGATTATGGACTTTGTTCAGTAATTAAGTGTTAGGAAGTAACATTTGGTTTGCGAATTGCTTGTCGAAATATATAAGTTGGTTACATGATTAATTGTTAGGATATGAATCTTGGTTGCAGAGTATGAAAATTAATACATTGATTGACAGTCAGAATTTGACTCACTAACTGAGTTATTGTGAGGGTATAAAAATTTGGTTTATTAAGATGTAAATTGTGGTTAGCGAATGGTTAGAGTGTGAATTTAGTTCGCTGTTGTTGAATGAAAATTTTGGTATACTGACTGCAGAGTACAGAAATTTGGGTTACGCCATTAGGTTTAGTAGAAGATAGCCGGTGTCTCGGCCGATATTGGAACTCAGTATCTGCGAATAAATATATAGAGCAGTAACTCTAGACCAGTGGTTTTCAAAGCTTTAAACAACGTTCCGTTTTGGTTCTCACTAAAGCCTCATGCCCCCCGCCCCGCCCCTTGCACCCGCAAGCGTGTTATAAAAAAATGCTGTTCAACGTTGAGTACATATATTTATGTAGGAAGGCAGATGAGTCACGTGTTCAGACAAAACTTCACAGTTTCTTTAAACCTGCATTACTACATTAAAAAAATGTACAACATCTGATAGTAGTATATTTCAGCATCCTGTTGCACCGAGGTATTATTCTTATTCAGGTACACCGTCAATAATGCAACAATTATTTTTAAATATAAGAAATAAACCTCAAATATGTTTNCCGCCACTTGCACCCGCAAGCATGTTATAAAAAATGCTGTTCAGAGTTGAATACATATATTTATGTAGGAAGGCAGATGAGTCACGTGTTCAGACAAAACTTCACAGTTTCTTTAAACCTGCATTACTACATTAAAAAAAAGTACAACTTCTGATATTAGTATATTTCAGCATCCTGTTGCACTGAGGTATTATTCAGGTACACCGTCAATAATGCAACAATTATTTTTAAGTATAAGAAATAAACCTCAAATATGTTTTTCATTAAACTTGTAACTTTCATCATCATCAGTAATCTGTAAGACGACAGGTCCACAGTGTCTTCCAAAACAATTCCTCCACTTAATGCGATCTAGAGCTTTCTCCTTCAAATGACAGTATCCTCTTCTGTCCCCTAGGTCATCCAGCATCTTCTTACGTCTTCTTCCTCGTCTTCTTGTCACTTCTATCCGCCCATCTATCTTTCCTTCGATAGCTTCTTTTAGAAGGCAGTTTCTGCGTAAAACATGACCAATCCAATTAGCCTTCCGTTTTCTTATTTCATGTAGGATATTCCTCTGCTCACTGACTCTAATTAACACTTCTTCATTTCTCACATAATCGGTCCAACTGATCTTCTCCATTCTTCTCCAACACCACATTTCGAAACTTTCCAGATGTTTCTGATCTACTGCCCTAAGTGTCCATGTTTCAGCCCCATACAGAGCTATGCTCCAAATGTAGCATTTCACTAGTTTCTTCCTCAAATTTAAGTCCAATTTGCTGGTAAAAAGATTCTTCTTCTTGCTAAATGCAGCTTTTGCCATGGCAATCCTGGATTTAATTTCACAAGTACACCTTCCATCATCTGTTAACAAGCTACCCAAATATTTAAAACATTTCACATTCTCCACTTGTTTTTGGTCTATCTTTATTGTGACTGGGGTTGGTTGTCTCGAAATTTTCATTACTTTTGTTTTCTCCACATTCATTTCCATGCCATAGCACCTTCCAATTTCAATTAGTCTATCAATCATGCCCTGTAGCACAGTTTCTTCCTTAGCCATTAACACAAGGTCACCTGCATATTTCACAGTTTGAATAATTTACCCTCCTAATTTGAAGTCTCCGAGCCCATCCAGAGCTTCCTTTGTAAGGCATTCGCTGTACAAGTTGAACAGAATAGGTGATAAACAGCATCCTTGTCGAACTCCTCTTCCAATCTGCACACTTCTTGTCTCCCCTCTGTCCAGTCGTACTCTAACTTTCTGATCCATGTACAGTTTGCTAGTCAATCTTCTTTCACGCCAATCGATACCCGTTTCCTTTAGGATCTGCATAGTATAAAAATGTTATTACTCGTAAATATCGTTAAGACACCGAGTGTATAAGTTAACAACTAAAAGTGACTATTGAACTATTTCAGAAGGTCTGTAGTTCTACATATGTATCTTTTTTTTTTTTTCAATTTGCAAAATTTTTCGGCTGCACATGGGCCATCATGAGACAACTCTTAATTTGTGGGGAGACCACTGCACTGCCCACTTGTCTTTCTTGCTCCCATGCACGTTCAAGGTGTAGTACACAAGGAAAACTTTACAACTTTATTGCCATATTCTGTGGTCTATTGGTCAGAGTTCCTGGCTACATAGCCTGAGGTCCCAGGTTCGATTATTGGCGCTACCAGATTTTCTGATAAGTAGTGGATCTGGATCGGGGTCCACTCAGCCTTGTGTGTATAATTGACGAACTATTTCAAGGAAATAGCGGCTCCGGTCTAGAAAAGAGATTAACGACCGTGGGAACTATTATGACCACGTGATACCCTCTATCCGCAAAAGTTGGCACTAACTTAGCCGACAAGCGGCGGTCGCTCTGGCGGTATATTTCACTTGCGCACTACAGACAACGCAGTTTTATTCATTTTAATGACAAACTTGTAACATATAATATCTAAATCTAATCTTAATTTCTAATGGCAAAATTTCCTATATGGAGTCCCGAAACGTGTAAAGCTGTATTTATACATACATACATTAAGCTGGTTACACTTGACGGAGTTCTTATTCACTTAAAAACAAATTTGTCAAGTTCTTCCTCGTTGTGTAAGTAGGGTGAATTTGAATCCCTCGGTATTTCAGCATCAGATGGACCTTGCCCCATGGGGAGACGGCACAGTCTTGTCAGGATGGTGTTGTAAACCCAAAATAATCAATTTTCCTGTGTGTTCAATCTGGTTGAGAAATGTTTCCATCTCTCAAGGATATAAATGGTAGTGAATTAATAAAGATTCGACGCATATCAGTACTCTTATTTGTTTAAGTTCTATATCCAATTGTAACTTACTCATTGACTTACCAACGTAGTTTCTTAGCGGCATTGCTGGGTGCTTCGACAGGAAATTAAATAAATATTTCTGAAATTGCATAAAAAGTAAATATGTGAGAAATAGGTTTATAAAAATGTAAAGTTGTCCCTGTGCCAAACTAATTAAACACCACGCCGTGAAGTTGTATGGGGAGTGGATGTATAGATCCACATTTTCTTCACCTTGGCACTAGTTTGATGTGAGTGGTCAGCTTCACGCCCGTTCCTCTTTACCCCCGGGGCAAACAGATCCCGGTACCCATTGGATAGGAGGCTTGGTGGGCCACAGAGCGGGTCTGGACACCGTTGAGAAAATTCTTGTCCCTACTGAGATTCGAACTCCACCCCTCGGTTGTCCAGCCCGCAGTCAGTCGCTATACCGACTACGCTATCCATTTAATTCCAATATTGCCTGAAAAACTGCGGTATATTACGAAAATAATTTATAATATTTGTAGAATATGAAGTGATATTTGTAATCGACGGTCTTGTGCTTTGCTTAGGAGAATAAAGACAGTATCTGCATTAACGCGAACGTTCTGAGTAATGTAGCTTTGAAATAGACTTACAGCTTCCGGAGAAATTCATGGGATGTGTCACGGCATCGTATCGGTCGATGCTTAGAGCCACCAGGACGTATGTTGAGGAGTACGTGACCACACACTGAAGCATGAAACAAAAGACAGCAATGTTAAGAACGTCAACAAGGGCTCCTTTACGTAACTGTACTATTTTGTTGAGTCAAACGCTCTGCAAACTGAAAGAAATAGGAAGTACTTAATGAGACATTCTAGAGGGCAGAATGTCAGGAAGGGCATACATAAGCTGTAATACAAAATGTTAGAAGTTTTTCTTGTTACATTGTAATATCGAAACTAAAATGTACTCACAATGAAAATATTTACAGCTGTCAGTGCACAGTCTGGTCACGTTAGTGGCCTCTGTTGCCACAATGTACCTACTGTCACCACACAGTTAGTTCTCACTTTCCTCATTGAGATTGCGTAATAAATATTTCACACTTTTTAAACATATATTACTCTACGAAATTGGAGAAACATTACGAATGTTGCTGCCACCTCACAAATTTGCGTTGTTTCCATATCAGTATTACTCACGACAAGGAATTACTAAGTAAAATTTGAGGTTCATACAGTGTTTATTATCACCAGGGCCCGGATTTTGATGACCTGAAAATATTTAAAAAATGACCGAAAAAATCCAGAAAATTTACATAAAATATGACCCAAAAATATAATATGCAGAGCCCGGATTTTGGTGACCTGAGAATATTAACAAAATGACCTATAAAATGACCGAAAAAATCCAGAAAAATGACCTAAAGGAGAAAAGAAAGAACACTTCGCTTCCATATTATTCACATTTCAGAAAACACATTAAGAAAAATTCCTAAATATGGCCAAAAATGATAAGAAATACTCTTAGAAGTACAAAAATTTACCAAAGAATTACCCCCAAAATGAAAAAAATGACCTTAAACCTAAAAATGTAAAAAAATTACCTATAAAATTTTCATTTCTGTAACCAGCAGCTCATATCCGAGATTTATACAGGATGTCCCAGGAGGAATGTGCCAAACTTCGGGAGGGTGTTCCTTATGTTAAAGTATGCCGATATAACCCAAAACACCTATGTCCAAAGTTGAACGGTTACGGAGATAATGGCCAGAGAAGTGTCAAACTTTGACCGGGGTTACACACTTGTTGATTACAAAATAGATATTAAAACTGGCAGGAATATGTGGATTCTGTAATGTTAATAATGTACGTAACATCAAACCAACTTGTGAGTGACGGAAAGCCATAAAATTGAAGTACAAAATACTCGCTCGCCATGTCATAATTGTCCTTAGGTTTCCAAGCAGTATACATAACACATGACTGGCGTGCGATGACGTAATATGGCTGCGCTATGAGCCGACCACATAACTCTTATTATACCTACATTCACGGATAATCTCTTTTGGAATTTCGTTTCCATTATCTCATGTGGATTATTATGGGACCACGTATGCACATTTCGTAAATTATTTACACCGTCCAGGGTAAAAGACGCCTCATCACTACACATGACACATGAATGGCAAGCGCTGGTGTAACATGACTGACTGCATATTCTGCTATAAGCCAACTACATAAGTATTAAAATACAGTACCTGCTTTATAGTAATTGTTCAAAGTGTCCTCCGCCAGCTGCAATGCAGTTTTCGGCACGCATCATGAGGGATTGGGTAGCAGAAGCAATGTTGCCTGAATGGTGACGTATGTGCTCTGCCGCTGCAAAAATACGATTCCGCAGTGCTTCTCGGGAATCGACCTTAGTTTCGTAGACTAAGGTCTTCATGTGGCCCCAGAGGTAATAATCTAGAGGCGTAAGATCTGGCGACCTCGGTGGCCATGCAATGGGACCACCACGACCTATCCAGCGGTTAGGGAAGGATTCATCTAAGTAGTGTCTCACGTGCTGAGTATAATGTGGAGGAGCCCCATCATGTTGGAAGTACATTTTCCTCCTTATCGTTAACGGGATGTCTTCCAACAAACATGGTAACTCATTCCTTAGGAAGGCTCCATACGTGTTTCCAGTTAAATTGTTGTGAAACACAAAAGGTCCGATCAACCTGTTCCCAAGCACACCACACCATACATTCACAGAAAATCTCTTTTGGAATTTCGTTTCCATTATCTCATGTGGATTATTATGGGACCACGTATGAATATTTCGTAAATTATTTACACCGTCCCGGGTAAACGACGCCTCATCACTGAATAAAATGACGCTTAACAGTTCGGGATGAGCTTTTATCCAGTGGCAGAAATCCATACGCTGAGCATGGTCGCCTGGTTCCAGATGTTGTACCCTTTGATCATGGTAAGGATACAGGTCTTCGTCATGTAAAGTTCGCCACACCTGCATACGTGATACGCCGATGCGAGAGGCCATTCTACGAGTGGAGAGACGCGGACTTCTATCAATCATGCGAAGAATGTTCTCTCGTGTGTTTCTCATTTGTACATCCTCCCTTTCCGACTGCACAGAAACACTCGGAAGAGAACCAGTCTCACGCAATGTCTGGTGAATTCGCGTAAATACACTTCGAGATGGAATCCTTCGATCGGGAAAACGCCTTTGGTACTCTTCAACAGCAGCACGTGCATTGCCACCGCAAAATCCATACACAAAATGCATATCACAATACTCGACGTGTGAAAACACAAAAGGCATTTCAGCAACTCATCACACAACTAATTTACCACCCATTCACGACCCCGCCGCAACGTAAACTGTAGGTTGCGCATGAGATCACGGCTAGAGTGACATCACCACACTCAAGTACAAACAGATAACAGTCACAGCTGACTGTCCACAGTGCGTGGACCTGCAAGAAGACCACACTTTTCTCGGGCCATTATCTCCGTAACCGTTCAACTTTGGACATAGGTGTTTTGGGTTATATCGGCATACTTTAACATAAGGAACACCCTCCCGAAGTTTGGCACATTCCTCCTGGGACACCCTGTATATTTAAGAGCATCGCATAGGATACAAGGAAAAAAAGAGTTGACATGTCATCAAAATCCGGGCCCTGATTGTCACGATTACAGTTTTCTGGGACATGACGCCATATAACTTGGAATACAAGTATCTTCTTTCCCGAAGATGGATGCAGGAGGGTCATCTGAAGTGTTGACACCTCTGTACGGCGTCTTGTCTCAAGTGACAGAGATACTGACAAAGTATCAAGAAGGAGGTATGCGGCATGTTGTTCATACAGAATATCACCGAAATCGGTTTGCTGTTACTAGTAACTCCACTGAGAGGCGCGGAAGCTCAGTACTAAGATTTAGAAAGTGTGAGAGATTCCCTTAATGTAGCCTTTGTTTGCTGCATTTGTAGTCAATTTGCTGTCAATGTCTAGACCACAGGATGATAAGATGATAGAATGATTGATAAATGATGAACTGGGAAGTATTTGGAAGGAAGAGACTGTGAGCTGATCAAAGAACTACCCTGGCCTGGAGGTACTGTAGGTCATACTTCAGGATGACCAGTGACCAGGCCAGGTTTCGAACCGACGACATCTGGAATGTTAGTATGTAGCGTTGCCTCAACACCAGCAAATTCGTTGCTGTAGTTATATTTTTATACACCATTGATACTGTGACAGGTCTGCTGAAAACCGGGATAGTAGAACCAAAAGTGACGGCCGTCGCTAGGGAATGGTACTGTAAACACCTTTCCACTGCAACCAAACCACGTGACTGCCAAAACACACGCAACAGCAGAGGAAATGTTGGAGGCGGTGATCTCTATTGGATACGTGCTTAGGTTGACGAATTGATTGGTATAAACCACCAATCATAAAGAAACTTTTACTTCGGTGCAACAAACCTAGCGCCTACACAGAAAGACTGACCCCCCCTCCTCCCTCGTTGAAGAAGAAGCCCCATTTCTAAACACACACACACATATATATATCTATGAGAGCAGTGTCTTTCTTGGTCAAGGAACTCAAGGAGACTGAAGCCAGGAATGACAGCTGGCGAAGGCCAGCAGCAATCTAACACAACCAAACCGAACGTACAGACAGTTGGAATAGGAGCTTATGAGTTACCATCATGGGTTAAATGTGGGAGTGACGTCAGCCAACAAGATCAGGAGCCACTGAACACAGGAAGCAGAGGACGGTATTAGCCCCTATCAGGCAGCGCATGGTGAAGACACAGAAGACATGCTGTATGCCATAATGAACTGAAGAGTGCGTGAATTCGCTGTGACACTATAATTAATCGTAGTTACGGTTTGTAAGAGTCCAGTAGATCCTGTTACAATTTCAAATCCCGCCGGTCAAGGTAGCCGAGCGGTCTAAGGCACGTACTGTCTTCGCTAGCTTGGAAACCGGGATCGTGGGTTTGAATCCCACCCAGGGCATGGATGCTTAGTTTGTGTGTGTGAGGTAGAGGCCTTGCGACGAGCTGATCATCCGTCCAAGGAGTCCTACCGAATGTGTAAGATCTAGAAAAACCGAAGTGAACGGAGAAGTTCATGGAGGTAGGCCTAGGCCCGCTGCGGCTGTAAAGGAGAATGCGGCTCATTATATATGATTCTCGCAGTGGAAATACGGGTGGGGTGTCGAAGTTCCACGCAGCCCTTAGTCGAGGCGTTGGGGCAACTTCAACACTGAATGCTGCGAAATCCTGAAAGCCTAAATTAATCTTTAAATACGGTCTAAACGATCTGATGAATCACAATTTAAACATCTGTCTGTGCAAACCAGGGTCGGCTCTAGAGTTGTGACTGTCCCGGAGCTATCAAAATATGGAAGCCCCTAGCATCAAAAATTAATTTAGGTTACGGCAATTCTGATATTTTTTCCTTGTCTCTTGTAATAACTAAAAATTCAAACTGAATTCTCGTGGTTTTAGAGAAGGAAGTGTCTCAAAATTTGTGGTTTCAGTTGTTAATTAGCTCCGGGGCTGCAGCTCTGGCAGCGCCCCCTTAGGACCAGCATAGATACGTAGCAGACACGCTACGTTGTCCGCATTCCAGGCTACCGTTATGCTCCAAATGATATCTGTCAACGCTGATGAGGCCAACAAAGATATCTGCAAAACAAAATATGCCTTCAGATAATTTACAGAAAATGGAGTGAATAGAACATACATTCATACCAAGAATTTCCACCTCATAAAATGTGACAGTTTGAAGTTTGGTAGATGTTTACCGACATTTCAGGTAATTGTGCTGTTTCCCTGAAGATGGAAACATCTCTTTCCTCCGAAACGTCTCTAAATATCTAAAAGACTAACCTCAAATTTCGTACAGCATGAGCATCGAGATCCTTCCTCTACTGTAAGTTAACACAGCGGTTCATTACGCTGTGCAGTTTTGTGTGGCATGCTGTACTGAAAATGTGAGAATTTGGGTCTGGAGCATCGTTGATTCTATAAACTCCGTGGTTTTAGTCCATAAGCAAACTATACTGACCAAGCGACCGCCGCTTGTCGGCGAAGTGTCAACTTTAGCGGATAGGGATGTCGCGTGGTCAGCGCAACGAATCCCCACGGTCGTTAATTTCGGGTTTCTAGACCGGATCCATTACTTTTCCTTTCAAATAGCTTCTCATTTTACCTCGCGAGGCTGAGTGGATCCCGTTCCAGACCCACTACTTCTCAGATAATCAGGTAGCGTCGGGAATCGAACCCGGGACATCTGTATTTGTATTCAGGAACTCTGACCACTAGACCACAGGCTAATTTAGCGTCATTGTCGAATAGTAATCTAGACCGCTGCATCAGCATCAGGAAGAATACTCTGATTTCAACATGCGATGGGACCCAAAATCGCCCTGCTGGAATCGTTGTTGCACCTTCAAGTCTATAATCTTTAGGTTGCGACTCAAGGTATGACGTGCACTGAAAGATATTTGAGGAAAGGTATATGAAGGTACGCCTATGTTTAGGTCTAGTGCGCAACCTGAAGATATAGGCATGATATCTGGCCGAGTCTTATCATTGATGATGATGTACTGAAGCTTAATGTTTCTCTAAATGAGCAATAGTATGGTCAAGGTCGACAACTTGTACCCAACACTTGCCTCGCCTTATTTTCATAGCAGGCTAGTGCTTGCTACACTTCTGCACTTTTCCGTCCGCAACTTAACTACGCTGTTTCAGTTCTGAGGCTACAATTCGACAGATTGTATGACAGATGAATGATGAATTTGAAATAATTCAAAATGAAGCAGTCTTGCCCTAATCCAGGTACTACCCCTGAATTGTCCTGCATCGACTGGAGAAAAGCACAATAAATCTCAGTCAGAGTAACGGTTGTCCCGGCCGAATACAATTCTAGAGCGTAATTGCC
>NW_019727116.1:0-14828 GCF_002891405.2 Cryptotermes secundus | reverse complement strand
GTGAGCCGATTGTCTAGAAAATATGGGAATCTCGACGTCTCACAACACCATGGGTCTCCACTACCACTTAAAAGGGACAGCTTTATCTTTTTTTTACATCTTCAATACACCTTGAAATTCTAAAAAATCTTGACCAGATTTCCTCTTATTATAGTTTTGCAGCCTGTTCTTACACAGTTACGAGATCATATGATTGTAAAACTGTCAGATAAATATTAATCCTATAAGATGCACCATCAGTGGCACTTTTGAGAGCGAAGTCATGTCACCTGCCTCCACCTGCCTGTCCCTGGAAGCAACAGGCTGGCCTGGCTGGCTGACTGACTAAGATTGGTGGTGCCTAAGGCAAAGTGTGAACTACAGTTCTGAGGCATATGTGACAGTGATGCAGAAGTGTGGTGTACGGTGCGCTAAGGATACACAGCGTTCTCTTATTGTATCTAGCTTTCCCCCCATACAAAGGGCTGTGTGTGGGCGGAAGATTTCCCCCATAGAAGCAGCCGGAATATCTCCTCGTCCTGGAGAAGCGTCCATTGAGGGCGAGACTTTATCTTGGTGAGCAACTTGATCATAAGAGGAACTAAACCGACTAGCAGAATAAGCGGCCATATTCAATAGACGTACATAAATATTTTGTCATCATCATCATCATCATCATCATCATCATCATCATCATCATCATTTATTTCGAGGTAGGCTTTTATCAGCCCACTGCATCTAGAAAACTATCCTCCCATCATCATCTCTGTAGTCCAGCATTCCCCCAGCCATATGACTGGTAGTTAGTAACATTTTAGGACAGTCTTTAATTCTCCTTTCTTAAGATGTGATTACGATAATTTATTTCTTGTGGTTCTGGATCCTTTCTTCTAAAACTTGCATTTGTAATGCATGGCTTATTGTACGAAGGAGAGTCTGTAAATAGTCCACAAATGGAAGTAAAACAAATGTAATGGATGCAGTAGATTGTCTATGTGTATCACTAGGCAGCAACACAGTCCAGCTTCATGAGAGTCTAGGTAGCAGACACGCATGCTCTTGTTCAGAGGCCGTTTTCAGTAGTCAAAAATGGTGACTGTGCTTGAGGTTCTACAGCGTTCTTTTGTGAGTTTTTATGTGTAGAAGCACTCAGTGCAAAGATATACATAAAGAAATATTTCTGTTTAAGGTGGAAAGTGTTCGTTGCCTAAAGCGGTTCACAACTGTGTCGAGAAATTCCCTCAGTGACGTCTGGCGACAGCCATATAAAGACAGCCCAACATGCAACAATAGCGGAAGCTATGTTTACTGTCGATCGATCGACGCGCCAGTAGAGTGACTGAATAGTGATCACGTGATGTGTGTTTACTGTAGGTCCATCTCTGTTACGCGGCTGTATAAGTAAGTGACAGACTTCGTTCAGGCAATTACAAGTAACGAGTGAGAAGCAGCAGAAGAAGCAGGCGAACAAACAAGCAAGCAAACAGGCAAACCCGAGGAGTACAAAAGAGTAAAAGAAGTCAAGTCTGTGAAGAGTTAAGGGGTGATTGAAAACTTTTAGTATTTGCGAACACCGAAGAGTTCACGCGAACCCTACTTCCTGTTGCGCCATCCACGTCACAATATATTATGTATTTCTCATGTCTGTGATTCTCAAGTATTGTCGGGGTTTCCTTGGCCAGTAAAAATCAAACACTAAATAATGATATAGAACTGCTGATAGAATACGAAAGTGTAACTAAAAGAGGTTCTGCTTGTAGAATAAATGCGGCAGAATAGAACTTGCAATATACACGCATTTCGTGACACGGAAGGTTTGAAAATTATAGGCCAAGGAAACCCTCCATGACAGTAATTTAGAATGGCCCATTTGTTATCTCAGTTACCTTTATTGTCTTCTCCATTATCCTAATGCGTAATAGCATGGTAAAAATAGGTAAAGTTGCCCTGTAACAGGCCGTGGAAGAGAGATGTTGAGGCTCCCACATTTACTACACAATAGGCTCATAGATGGCGGAAAGTTTTTCTGGCTTACACGCCGGCCGCTCTTTACCCCCAGGAATATTTCTGGTACTCACCCTATTAGAGG
The DNA here is from genome assembly GCF_002891405.2 of Cryptotermes secundus. NCBI lineage: Eukaryota > Metazoa > Arthropoda > Insecta > Blattodea > Kalotermitidae > Cryptotermes > Cryptotermes secundus. Next base: position 12,760 of record NW_019727116.1, on the reverse strand, counting down.
CTGAGTCGACCCCAGGGCAATAGGGAGGCTGGAAATATTAGGTAAATTGAAAAAAATCCAATGAACGCATTGGGATTCGATCCCACGAACTTCCGGCTTGTAGCATAGTGCCTCAACCAACTACGTTACCGCTTACAGGATTTATATATTACATGCCTTCAGACTTGAAAGCGAGTGAAATAATATGTAGCTTACAAGGTCGCCTTCAGTTAACTATGCATGCTTACTGCAATATAATACTGCCTAGGTAGTTTGCTGATGTACAATAAAGTTTGGCAATTCCTTGACCGCAGTCGGGACGTTCAGGTCTGAATAATGTAAACAACTAGTGTTAATGGAGAATGGCTTTGGGAAAGCCAGATAGTTCCAGATAGATTGAAGTGCAACTAGTGAAACTTCAATTAGCATTTTATGTTTACGTTCTTTGCTGCTGGTTCCACGCAAAGTCTGTTAAATTTTACCTATTTTTACACCTGCAATTTACTGTTCCATATGCTACAAGCCGAAAGGTTGCCAGTTCAATTCCCGATGAGGTCATTGGATTTTTCAGTTGACTTAAAACCTTCCAGGTTCACTGTGGCGGCCTAGTAGTGACTCAACCGCCAACAGAAATGAGTACCAGTAGTGTTCTGGGCGTCATGCGTGAGCAGGCTAGAAAATGTGGGAGCCTCAACGTCTCATAACACTATGGGCCTCCGCGGTCGGTTAACAGGATAGCTTTACCGTTTCTTACCTATATCGGGTTTCACATTCAAGTGCTTAACAAAAACAATGTAAACGTGGCAAATGTTATAATTTGTTGGCCAGAAATGTAGATCATTAACCCTTAAGAGGTGATATGAACTGTTTGCCTCCAACTGGATGTTATTTTTCATGTATGCAAAGTAACTCCGTGACATGTAGTCCGCAATCGAACTATACCAATAGAGCGACCGCAACGGATCGCCACGGCCGTTAATCTCGGTTTTACACTTACACGGGTCTAGTGCCTTTGGTCCCCTCTCTGCCTTATGTGGTTTGGTAGGGTGGGAATCCCTCGCAGTTGTCAGCTGCGCTGGCCAGGGAAGTAGGGGTGGCCTGATCAGCTGATTGGTTACTGGGTCGCTGACCTGCATACAGTTGCTTTGTGTGGATAAGTTCCCTGCTAACCCTTCGGTCATCGCTGCAAGCCTTGGCTAGTCCTGCCTTAGGGGCAAATCTCTGCTCCTTACTTATGCCCTCGCGTACATAAGTAAACGTTTCCGAATCAAAGTTTATTCGGAATCCATATTCTTTCAGGAATCGACAACCTACAATGGCGTCGTTGGCCAATTGAGATGATATCATGAAAATGGTTTGGAACACGTCGTGGCCTATGGGAAACTCGGGTAGGGCCTGCCGACGAATCCGCTTAGATCGTCTGCCAAAAGCTGTCACAAGAATCACATTCTCGACGGGTAGTACCGGAATCTCTAACTCTGTTTCGGTGAGCTCCTCATAGACTCTTTCAGACAGGAGATTGACCTCATAGCCGGAATTTACGATTGTGGTGACGTCAAACCTGCCTGATACACTAATGGTCATTTGAGGACTACTGATTAGGTTCGCCTCATTGATGAAAAGCACTACACAACCTGTAGCCTCGTCTGACTTCACGACTTGTTCTGTTTCCGACTCGTCCTCGCTACTGGGTTCGTTGCTTAAAAGATGTGCCTTGGGTGGACCTGGATATAAATGAGTCTTAATGGCGGTGGCCACTCGGTCCGTAATGGCTCCGTCCATTAGTTTCCCGTACGTTAATCGTTGCTGTTAGTTGGCTCCTGCCTTCCGTGGAAAGGGGAAGCATTCGGGTTAAAGGGGCCGGAGCCCCCGCCTGAGGAGTCTCCTCCCCTCCTTGGGTCATAGTTTCGATAGTTGCGCCGCCGGTTGCCGTGCGACCGGCTCCGGGGTTGCTGGTACTGTACTTGTCGTACCTGTGGCTCGGTTTGACCCCCTGTGGTCGTTTCTTGGTGGGTTAAGCCCCTGCCTTGAAGCATTTTGGTGATGGGATTGAGGTGGGGCGTTGGGTCCTTGGAAACTTTAGGACACCTGCGTGATTTCAATACGCTTAAGCAAATCTAGCGTTTCCTCAACAGTGCACAGCTGACTGGTGAGCATAGCTCTCTGCACAGTTATTGGGAAATGAGACTTAATCGCTTCAATCAAGTCTGCATCAGAGGGTCTGGGATCGAGGTACGAGGCCATAGTTGCGTACTTCAAAAAAATGCGCAGACAGTGACAAATTAGATCTACGACCGTATTTAGCTTGGTAAATAGCACATCTTACAGAACTCTGCCGGGACTTGGACCACAAGTTTGTCAAGAACCCTTTCTTGAATGCCTCGTAATCCCTCAAGTTGGGACTTAAGAGCTTCTACCCATTGTCTCCCTATTTGTCCCACTATGGACCTGCACGCGACCGCCAAGCGTAACTGTTGCGGTACGTTGCGAAAATTCATAAACTCTTCTAACTTCCGTATGTGGAATACTGCGTTCATCTCAGTCGCATCGTCATATAGCGGTAGGGGTAGTTCTGAGTTCAGAAAACTGGACAGGGGGACTGTTTCAGTAGTATCATGCATTCTATATACATTCACCCTACCATTGCTGTTAGCAGTACCGAGGGCTGACCTGCAGGAACAGCTGGCATTGTCCCTAACCTGTTCACCGTTTACCAATATCCCTCCGGTCCGCATAGAGCGGTCATTCGTTTGGTGTTCAGAAGGAGAGTTGTGGTCGTGGCCTATTCCACTCGCCCCAGGTGCCAAAGCTTGCCTGGTTGGCAGTTCGTTAAAATTTGTCTCAAGTGCCCTAACCTTAGCATCCAATCGGTCTAAATGGCGTTCCACTGCGGATTTCTCCAGAGTGGCCGCTTCCGAGGCTTTCTCGTATGTCTCCTTCTGACCCGCCAGCCTAGTTTCAATTCGTGCTCGATGTTCCTGCAGCTGATCGGCTAGTTCATTTATTAATATTTGAGTAGTAATATGGGACTGGCTTAAGCGCGAGTCTAGCTCTGTGCTAAAACTCTGTAATTGCTTCTTAAGTGCTGCTAACTCTGAAGTGGTCTCGTTCTGAACCTGATTTACTAGGTTCGTAACTCGACGTCTTTCTGCATCTACCTTACTGGTGAACTCCTTCCTGAGCTGTTGGGTTTGTTGATCGAAACGTGTCAGTACATTTTCCTGCACATTCAGGATGTGAGCCTTAATGCTTTCTTGGTCCGAACCAAGGTCGGACCTAACACTGTTTACCTCTGCCCTAATGCTCTGTTGGGCTGAGTGTAAGTCTGCCCTTAATTGGGCATTGTTCTGTTGCATTGCCGTCATGAACGACGCAAGCATTTGCTCCAGTTGCGTGGTCTCACTATGAAGGGGACGCTGAGCACTGGTCTTAACCAATTCTGCCTGCGTTGTCGCGGTTTTTGTTTGTTCTGCTAACTCCTGTTCCTGGGGCTAGATGGGGGTTGGTCCTGCTGTTTCAGTCACACTGCCTAAGTTGCCCTGTGGTTGATTGGGACTCGTAGACGTATTATCTCCTGCCGGTGAATTCTGGATGTCCCTCTGAGTCTCAACTGTGCGTCTTCTCAGCGTTCAACTCTCCATTCTACCGTTTCTTCACTAACGTTTTGTGAGTAGATTACTGACCTCGTGTGCGGCGTTGGTGCTGTAAGATTGGAGCTCCTGGCTCCGTCCGTCTTAACTCGTCGATGTTTGGGATTGATGTTTGTGACGTTGTGTTGTGTTGTGTTCCCACCTCTTGGTTTCGTGCTTGCGAAGACGTCGTCGCGCCCGCGTTGGCTGCGCCACTTATTTAACTGTTTAACCGCTCAGTGAGACTTCTAGCCCCTCTAGTTGGTCGGCACTTATTTAGCCGTCACGTTCGCCTACACGTTGGTCTCCACTTTTATCCGCCGCTTCCTTGTTGTCTGGTTCAGGTTGGGGTGTGGAATTACCCTGAATTTGAATTTGTATTTGTATTTGTGTGGGCGCCAGTGGACTTGCGTGAAATCCACGAAGTAGGAATGGGGAAAGCAAAGGTTGGAAGTTGGATAGGCGGGGGTTTGGGGTTGAGACTGCTCAGATGGTAGGACGAGATTCTGTCTCAGGACGACTTCTGGGCCTTGCTCGCACAAGGAGACGGAAAACATATGAAAAACTCATCATTGTTGCTGTTTATTTGCAGATGTGAGCGAGAAGTACCTATTACAATTTTGAATTTGTGTACCGGAGGTGGCCAACACCGATTTAACGTCCGGGTGGTCAGTCCTGTTACTCACTAAGGTGATTCTCTCCTGTTATTCCCTTTTTGCGACTGACTGCTGTGGAGAGCCCGAAGTCCTGACGGTTCCGGGGACGCCTGGTTTCCTCTCCTCTGAAATTTTGTTGATTGGCTGAACCTAAAATTTGGGTGTTAGACTCATTTACATTCAGCCAATGTCAATGTCAGTTTGGGCCTTAGTACCAGACGGACCTTCTGACAGCTCTCAAATAAATAAAGGTACGCTAACGATCGCTCGGCACGCCTCTCTGAAAATTATTGCGACTCATATCTGTCAGGTCTCCAATTTTCAGAGACTCGCACCGTTGAAGTTAAGCATTGAAATTCCCAGAAAATGCAGCGGGATACTTCCTGCTCCGTTCATTCAAGTGACCTGCAGTTTGCTTGTCCCACAGAAAAACCATATATCATCCTTGGTTTATGCTGGTGCTGGGGTCAGTTCTGTATCATCTTGTGTTAACAGTAATACAATTAGTTTACATGTAGTACATTTTAAAACCCTTTAAATGCCAGTGGGCCACTCTAGCGGCCCAGCTAGTACAAGCGAAGAATGCCAGCGGGCCGCTCTGGTGGCCCTGCTGTCTACCAGTTTCTAAACGCCTGTAATTTCTTTCTATGTTTTCAAATGTCGCGCTATTATATACCACTGTGTAGATCGATGTTTGAAGTCTAAGAATCTCTGGTTTTATATCGATTGCATTAAGAATATACCCTCTGTGAATTTTATCGCAATGGATGACACTATGGGCTTGAAGTCGGTTAGATTTCATTGTATTTTACCTATTCGCCTATAGATGGAACTTGAATTTACTTCAGCTGGAAGAATTCGTCTTCAGTTTATATTCTGTTACAGTCCCGTGACCTTCAAGACGTTCAAGAGCTCTTCAAGAGAAGCACACTTTCAATGAGGTTCTTTGTGTCTGTCTGGTTTCAAATTGTGATTCGGTTGTGCCAGTTTTTTTTTTTGTGATTTACCATCGCTAGGAGACAAGTGAAGCGTGCTTGCATTCCCGGTTTGTTGGAAGATGATGATGANCTTTTTGGAACACGAAATAAAAATTCCAGACTCTTGAAAGAGTCTCCTGTGGCTAAATATCGTAAAGTCACTTGAAGTTTTGTTTTTGCACTTACTGCCTGTCTCATATTAGTATCTGATTTTGCGACCAGTGGTGAAACGCGTTCCAGAAGGAAATCAAATTGGTCTTCAGACACTCGTAGTAAGTTCTTGAAATCATCTGGGTAACTATTTCTGAGTTCCATGTCAACCAAATTATGTGGCCCTAATTTCCTCTTTAGAATCCACTTCCGAACCCACCATCGCCTTTTCTTCCGTTTTCCTTTCATTTCCACCATCTGCTTCATTCTCTGCGCTAAAATAGCAGCAAAACTGAACTCACAACAGCACAACTTTCTATGAGGAGCTCGTTCATGGCCGGCTTTCCGCGATCAACTGAATCACGTCTTCGTGGACACTTCAGCCAGTGTGAACTACTCACGACCCACGACTGGTGGGTTCACGCGTGCAAATTCACGAAAGCAAGCACGAAAGCGTTGCACGCTTTCGTATCCACACCCCGTGGAAACGTAGCATTAGATTTCTACTACAACTCCGCCGAAACAAGACGCAGTTCACCTAAGCGCATCGGTGAAACAAGTGGCAGTGACCTTGGTGGCACAGTTGAAATCATTCATGGGGAGGTTGCTGAGGAGAGTAATATTCAGGCTCAACTCCATTTTTGTTATACAGAAACGCAACGATCAGAGTATATCTCATCCCCACCTATGACCCCAAATCAGTATTTGTATCTGTTTTTCACCACATCCCTGAACATAAATATACCGGTGGTACATAGTCCACTTACGCTGTTTCACTTGTGCACAGTCAGTGAGAACGAGAACTGCATTGTTTTACATATATTGATATGATGAATAAACTATTTGGTGTACAATTTTCAAATTTTAACATCATATATAAAATGAATGGAGCTATCAGAAAACAACAATAGGTAATTATTTTTTCAAATATTTGATGTTGATATCCTTGAAAGTCAAAGTTTCGTTTTTTTTTCTAAAAAAAGTACGAAAAATATTTTTTATCTTCATAATGTTCTGTGATAGAAACAAAATTGTTCCTGCACAAGAATATACATTCATCTTGCAACAACCGGGAATTTTTCCAGTTATCTGACTCCAAAAATGGGATGAGTAGAATTTATTATAAATAAGCATGTAATAGTATCTAAAACGAATTTAAATGGCCTGGCAGTTTAGGGACGGCCACTAGAGCGGCCGCCTGGCACTCTAAGGGGAATGGAAATTAGCAATATTTCTGAGGTTCCTGCATGGTGCGGTTACACTTCTTGCCCACAATGTTTGCTGCGCCATTTCATTTCTTATAGGGTGTATCTATGTCTTGGGTATGCAGATGGTATTGTCATATCTGTTGAGGCTGCTTTTATAGTTAGAGAAGGAGCTTTCTCTTGCCTCTAATTTTACACTTTAGCCTATTACTAATATGGTTATATGTTGTTTTATCTATTGGTGCTTGACTTCTATGCCACCTTGCTCTTCTTTTAGATGTTATGAGTTTTTTAATTTCAGTTGGAATATTTCTCGTGTTATATTGGAAGGTGATCTTAGGTGTAGCATCTTGTGTTGCCTGTTTTATAGTGTTGATTAGAGGGGTTAGTGCGCTGTCGATTTCCATTGGTCTCTTTAGTCTCACATTTAGACTTATAACTGCTTGTAGTTTCATCCTGTATTTTTCCCAATTTGTTTTTTTTTTGTACTTTTGTGCAGTTGTATTCTTGGTGTTTTGTGAATAGCATTGAATTGAATTTATTTACATTCTATAAATCCTAAGCACGTTAGTACCTTTGGATACAGAACATGTCAAAAGGTTACATACATAAGTACAGGCAATTTTAGCTTAAAAATTAATATAACTTAATTTTACATCATTCTCTATTTACATTGAAGTATTCATCTAAAGAGTAGAAGGAATGAGCATGTAGATAATTCTTTAACTCTGATTTAAACTTTTTAGTATCATTGCCCAAGTTTTTAATACTTTGTGGCAGATTGTTGAACACTTTTATGCCAGTAAAGTAGACTCCTTTTTGATATACTGATAAAGTTGATAAGGGTAGGTGGAAGTTATATTTTTGTCTAGTATTCATGTTATAGACATCAGAATTTAATTTGAATTTATCTTTGTTGTAAACAACAAATAGGAGAAGCGATAATATGTATTGCGATTGAAGAGGTAGAATTTTTAATTTCTTAAATAATTCTCTACATGAATCTCTACTTCTACATCCTGTAATGATTCTAATTATATTCTTTTGTATTTTAAAAATTATTACACTATGTGAAGAGTTCCCCCAAAATATTAATCCATAGTTCATAATAGAATGAAAGTAGGCATGGTAAACCATCTTCAATGTTTCCTGTGACATAAAAGGCTTAATTGATCTCATCGCATAGCAAGCTGCATTTAATTTAGGTATAATTTGTTCAATATGTATTTTCCAAGACAGTGTACTGTCTACATGTATTCCAAGGAATTTTGTATCAAGTACTTTACAGATTAATTTGTTGGCATAACTGATGTCCAGATCAATTTGGTGGTTGTTTTTAGTTGTGAATGATATGTAATGGGTTTTATCAAAATTTAATGAGAGTAAATTGGCTTCGAACCATCTGTTTAAGGCTTCAAAACAATATTTATGTCATTTTTAAAGTTGTCAAATTTAGAGTTCTTAAATATTATACTAGTGTCATCTGCATATAGAATTGGTTTAGATTTATTGTTGATGGTTTTAGACAGATCATTTATGTAGAGAAGAAAAACTAAGGGACCTAAAATTGATCCTTGTGGAACACCGTGCTTTATAATTCCCCAGTTTGAAAATGCAAACTGACTACTGACTGGCTATAGTTGGTGTGTGATCTGAAGAGAGATCGAGACACTGTACCACATACATGTACTCTGAAGAAATTCCATTAGTAACGGAGAAGTCCAAGAGGTCAGGTGTTTTGTTAGAATCGTTGGCCAGTATGTCGGCATGCTTGTTGACAAGTGCGAATATTTTCTCTTGTAATGTCTTTGATAATTCTCTGCCTCTGGTCGTTTTCAGGCGAGATCCCCATAAGGTGTTCTTGCCATTATAATCTCCGCCTGCTACAAATTTGTGACCAGCGTTTGAAAGAAATCTTTAAAGTTCTCTATTTTGATGATATGTTTTGTTGGACAGTAAACTGCCGCTACAGTTAACTCGTATTTGGTCATCTTTACTTTTATCTCTGTGGCGTGTAGGTGATTTAATTTGTACTTGGGGAGCTTATAATGGTTAATAGGTCTCTTTATTAATATAGCAGTTCCTCCATGTGCTGTAGTGTTGGGATGATTAGTGGAATATGTTAAATACTTTGGTATATTGAAGTAAGATCTATCAGTGAAATGAGATTCACTTATCATAATGTCTATGAAGTTGTGTTGAAGGAATATCTGTAGTTAATTTTTTTGCTGCAGAAGTTCGTTGGCGATCCATAGTTAATTTTTTTGCTGCAGAAGTTTGTTGGCGATACACAGTGCAATTCTAAGGAATTTAATGGATTTTATATATTAACATTGATAGCATGTTTAATATCATGCTGTTTTGTTGGGTGAGTTGTTGGAACATTGCTTTAAATTCTTCAAGTAATTTGGTTAACAAATGAGTTATTTTTGTGTTGTTATTATTTTCCCTTGCTTTTGAATAACTGATTCCTAGTTGTAACTGATCTGGTTGACTTTGGGTTAGTGCGTTGTGTTGAATGTTTAGTCTGTTGTTAGTGTTATTTGGTTGTTTCAATAAACTGTGACAATATTCACATCCTCTGTAATTAGCCTGGTGGGCACCTCCACCGACTACACATTTTGCAGGCGTGTTTTTAGATTTTTTGTAGCTGCTGTGTGCTGTGCGCCGACCACATTTTACACATTCATACGGTTTGTTACAATATGATCTTGTATGACCATATTGTCGGCGTCGCATGCACTGTGGGATTCCTTTGGTGTTTCTTGGAGGTTCTACTACAATTGTTTTGTAGTCTTTCTAGTTTTAGGGTTTATTTGTTGTTAGTGTAATAAAACATAAATCTGTTATTTTCTGTACATTGTTTCAGGATGTTCTGGATGTTCTCCAGAGTTTTGCGGATACTGTGGTGACAGTTCTTGCTATTTTGACTTGTAAGTAACATATTGTCACGTGTTAGTGACTAGACACTGTGTATAGATTTATTGCTTGAATTACTGAACAGTTATGACTCCTAATTACAAATTATTATAATAGTCTCGTTAATTTACACACACTACAAATAAATACGGCATGCACAAAAACTTCGCAGTTTGTTATAGTCTTCACTGGTCGTTGCTATGTAACATCAAAGTCAAGTCACATCTCGACCGACGATCGGTCAGTCCGTCCGTTTTGGTTTCTTACCCCCTGTGGGGTTCATGACCAAGTCTTAGTTACTTACAGACAGTTACGGTTTTTTGATTGCGTCGGCCTCTCTGACGTGAGGACAAATCTCACATGTATAGTACATAATATAATAACATACATATAATAACTGTGAAGTTCTTTATTCCCGATCTAAGATCCCATCTTTTTCACACATTATACATAATCTGCAGAGTGCTATAAATAAATATATTTAGTAAGTACTGGCTCGTGAATGAGTTATGCCCAGTGTCGTAACACATACTCGTTTTTGTTTTCAATTAGATATCATTTGAATGCTTGTATTGGGGTTTTACTCAGGTCTCTCTTGTAGAGTTATGACGGTGTATATTTTCAGTCTATATGTAGTTTCGCTATTGTCTAACACTTTCAGTGCTAGTGCATTTGTGTGCTTTTCTAATTTTCTTAAGAATTTGGTATTCCACATTTTTATTTTACTGAGCACTATTTTCATTAGCAGATCTTCATGGATCCTGTGGTTTTTTAGGTACCAAGGTGCGTTCCGATTGGTCGGAGGATCTTGGATTGGAAACACTGCAGAATTTCGATGGTTGAGCTGTTTTCTTTTGGTTTTGATGTGCTTTGCCCCTCTCAGTCTTCTACCGAGATGCATGCCAGGATATTTCATTTCTTTCTGGGGTGGTTCAACATGGTCCATTTGCACTGTCGGACAGGTTTGGTTCCATAGGATGAATGCAATTTGCGTAGATTTGCTTCGATTTTTTAAATTCTCCATTTCTTCGCCTAATCAAGTTTATTGACGGTGGCTTGGAGTTTCATTGAGGCTATCGCTGGACCTTCATGTGTGGCTAAGATTGCTGTAACATCTGCGAAGGTAGCAGTTGTTGTGTTGTCTGATGTCAGGAGGTCGCTTGCGTAGATAAGATTTAGGACAGGTCCTGAGACGTTTCGTTGTGGTACATCTGCTTTTGTTTTCCTTAAGTTTTTGGTTTCGCCTTTGAATTTTACTTGAGAGGGTCTATCCGTTAAGGGGTCCATACACGTACGATTCTTGCTTGACGAGCTTGACTCTGATTAATTTCACCATAAGTGCATGAGCTGACTCCCAACTTTGCGACAGACACAAGGACGAGTCTGGCTCATCAGAATTCTAGCCGAATCGGACTCGCGAGCCAGACTCGTACGTGTATGGGCCGCTTTAGATGTGATTCGAATATTCAGTAGTGTGCATAGGAAAGGTTTCTCTGATTCTGAACAAGAGGCCTGGGTTCCATACTTTATCATACGCTTGTGTGATGTCTGGGAAAGCCTTATAACGGTACAGTTCCTCTTATTATTTGTGCAATTCGGACTGTACTTGTTCTATGATAGAGTGTTTCTGTCCGGGAGGAGTCGGGTTTCTTCAACTACCTGGCGTAATCTCTTGAGTAATGCTCTTTCGAAGATGATGTTCTTTACTGGAAGTAGGCTGATAGGTCTATATTAGCTGGCTTCCGCCTCGGTCTGCCAGATTCTGGAACCATGTGCTCTGCGTGACTTTCCATTGAAGTGGCGAATATCCCGTCCTGATAGTCGAGTTACATTTAATGTGTAACATGTTGTGCGTATTATCGCGTGATTCATAAGCCACAGATACGATATACCCTTTCACCAGTGAGACTATCAGTAGATGAATGCACGCTGTTTATACTGTAATTCTAATCATCAACACAATGAATCCACAGTTGCCAGCATACATAATTTGATATTAAATATGGGTTAGAGTAGACCGTGGCATAGCACAGGTGTTTAGTGGTTCACCCATCTTCTTTCACCGGGTTCCATCCCAGAAAATGCCTGTTAATATTTGTGATGGAATAAGTGGCACTGTGCAGGGTTTTCTCTGTGTGCTCAAGTTTCTCCTACCAGATCTCATTCCACCATTTGCCCAACGCCTGCTCTATATTTCAGAGAATTTCTGCTGGCTTTTGTGAATTAATATCCGATTTTTCGTGTATTCGGAGCCAGTACGTGTAGTTAATTTTGATTGCACTGATCTAAACGGGCAGTGTAATAACGCTGTGTATTTCATGGGGTTGCGTGTTGTGAAATTATCTGGGCTTGGCCTGCTCTTTTAAAGATAAGATATTGGCATTACTGTAACAAGTGAGATATTTGGAGTATAAATGTGCATCTGTGTGACATTCTCATGTCGTATTTATTATTTTTCAGTTATCAATGAGGCATGTCGAGTGATGCTCGCTGATGGACGACTGAACGTAAGTCTCAGAGAAGCAATAATTTATTCATAACTTCTAGCTAGTCTCTAAGTAGCCCACTACAAAGCAATAACAATTTTTGCTAACTGATGTATTGAAATGTTCTGTGAGAGATATTCATTCAAATTTCCTCGAAGGGATATGGAAAATAATAAATTTCCATATATTTAGAAAGGTATCTTTCAGCAACTCAGTCACTTGATCAGTAGATGAGTTCTCAATAGAATTAATTCTTATACATCTCTTGTATTGGTTTGTGTTCCAGCTGCGTGCATTATGTATTTTGGGAATGAGCTGCATTCTGGCAGTCTGTTTGTTTTTCTTCGGGGTAAGGTCCTTGACAACTGATTCTTTACTTATTAAGTACCACTCTCTAGGCAGTGGGCCAAATTATATACAGAGTGTCCTAGGAAGAATGTGCCAGACTTTGGGAGGGTGTTCCTTATGTTAAAAGTATGCCAGTATAACCCAAAACACCTATGTCCAAAGTTGAACGGTTACGGTGATAATTGCCAGAGAATTGCGAAACTTTGACAGGTGTTACACACTTGTTGATACATATTAAAACTGACAGGAATACGTGGTTTCTGTAATGTTAACAATGTACGTAACAAACTAACTTATGAGTGAAATGAAGCCATTAAATTGAACTAAAAAATCTCGCACAGAATGTCATAGTTGTCGTTATGGTTACAAGCACTAAGGTAACACGGCTGACTGCGCATTCTTGTATGCGAG
>NW_019727115.1:2445-8920 GCF_002891405.2 Cryptotermes secundus | reverse complement strand
TCTCAAACATATCATGGCAACAGTAGAACATAGTTTGAGTTTTCGCATATCATGGCAACAGCAGAACATAATTTGAGTTTCCTCTCATATCATGACAACAGCAGAACCTAGTTTCAATTTTCTCTATTATCATGGCAGCAGCAGTACTTATTTTGGGTTTTAGCACATATCATGGCAACAGCAGGACATAGTTTGAGTTTTGTCCCTTATAATGACATCAGCAGTAAATAGTTTGAGTTTTCCCCATATCACGGCAACAGCGGAACATAGTTTGATTTTTATACCTTATCATCGCAACAACATAGTTTGAATTCTACCCCATATCATTGTAAGAGAAGTACATAGTTTGACATTCCACAATATCATGGTAACAGCAGAATATAGGTCTAGTTTTCCTCCACATCATGGCAACAGCAGAATATAGTTTGTATTTTCAACAAATCAAGGCAACAGCAGAAAATAGTTTTTTAGTTTTCCACCATTTCATGGCAACAGCAGAACAAAGTTTGAATTCTACCCCATATCATTGCAACAGAAGTACATAGTTTGACATTAAACGGCAACAGCAGAATATAGTTCTAGTTTTCGTCCACATCATGGCAACAGCAAAATATAGTTGGTATTTTCAACAAATCAAGGCAACAGCAGAAAATAGTTTTTTAGTTTTCAACCATATAATGACAACAGCAGAACAGAGTTTGAGTTTTACCCAATATCATGGCAACAGCAAAAATTAGTTTGATGTTTCCCCCATATCATGGCAGCAGCAGAATAGTCTTTGAGTTTTCCCCCATAACATGGTTAGAGCAGGACATAGTTTGAGTTATCCCCCACATCATGGAAAAATAAGAATATATTTTTAGTTTTCCCCATATCATGGCAACAGCAGAAAATAGTTTGAGTTTTCCCCCATAACATGGTTACAGCAGGACATAATTTGAGTTTTCCCCCACATTATGGAAAGAGAAGAATATATTTTTAGTTTTCCCCATATCATGGCAACAGCAGAAACTAGTTTGAGTTTTCCCACATATCATGGAAAAGCAGAAATTTGTTTGAGTTTTCCCCCATACCATGGTTACAGCAGAACATAGTTTGAGGTTTCTACCACATCATGGAAACAGCAGAATATATTTTGAGGTTTCCCCATATCATGGCAACAGCAGAAATTTGTTTGAGTTTTCCCACATATCATGGCAAAATAAGAACATTTTATTATTATTCAAAATTCATGACAAGAGCAAAACATAATTTTTTTTCTTCCCTCATATCATGGCAACAGCAAAACCTTCTTTGAGTTTTCCCCCATAAAATGGCAACAGCAGAACATAGTTTGAGCTTTCACCCATATCATGGCAACAGCAGAAAATTGTTTGAGTTTTCCCACATATCATGCCAACAGAAGAACCTGGTTTGAGTTTTCCCCCTCATCATGGAAACAGCATAATATATTTTGAGTTTTCCCCATAACATGGCAACAGCAGAAAATTGTTTGAGTATTCTCCCATGCCATGTTAACAGCCGAACATAAATTGAGTTTTCCCCCACATCATGGAGACAGCATAATATATATGGAGTTTTCCCCAATATCATGGCAACATCAGATCATAATTTGAGTTTTCCCACAAATCATGGCAACAGCAGAACATTTTTTAATTTTCCCATATTATGGAAAAGCAAAACATAGTTTCATTTTCCCCATATCATGGCAACAGCAGAACATATTTTGATTTTTTTAACATATCATCGCAAACAGAACATAATTTGAATTCTACCCCATATCATTGCAAGAGAAGAACAAAGTTTGACACTCCCTCATATCATTGCAACAGCAGAACATAGTTCTAGATTTCTCCACATCATGGTAAAAGCAGAATATATTTTGGGTTTTCCCTCAATCAAGACAAGAGCAGAATATTTTTTGAGTTTTCGCCCTTGTCATGAGAAGAGCAGAACATAGTTTGAGTTTTCCCCAATATCATGGCAACAGGAGAACCTGGTTTGAGTTTTCCCCAAACCATGGTAACAGCAGAAAATAGTTTGAGTTTTCCCCCACATTATGGAAACAGAAGAATATATTTTGAGTTGTCCCCCATATCATGGCAACAGCTGAACTTAATTTGACATTACCCCCATATCATGGCAACAGCAGAATTTAGTTTGAACTTTCACTCATATCTTGGCAACAGCTGAACATTTTGTGATTTCCAAATATCATGTCAAGAGCTGAGCATATTTTGAGATTTACCCCATATCATGACAACAGCTGACATAAGTAGAATTTTCATAATTATCATGGCAGACAGCAGAACATAATTTGATTTCTCAAATATATCATTTCAACAGCAGAACATATTTTGAGTTCTAAAATATATCATGGCAACAGTATAACATATTTTGATTTTTCACAATATCATGGCAAAAGCAGAACATAATTTGAGTACTTCCACATATCATGACAAAAGCAGAACCAGGTTTGTATTTTCTCTCTTATCATGGCAACAGCAGAACATAGTTTGGGTTTCATCACAAATCATGGCAACAGCAGAACATAATTTAAGTTTTAACATATATCATGACAACAGCAGAACAGAGTTTGAGTTTTCCCCCAAATCATGGAAACAGCAGGATATGTTTTGAGTTTTCCCCCATATCATATCAACAGCAGAACTTATTTTGTGTTTTCCCCCATATCATGGCAACAGCAGAAACTTTTTTGAGTTTTCCCCCATACCATGGAAACAGCAGGACATATTTTGAGTTTTCCCCCACATCATGGAAATAGCAAAATATATTATGAGTTTTCCCCCCTATCATGGCAACAGCAGAACATAATTTGAGTTTCTAAACATATCATGGCAACAGCAGAACAATTTTTATTTTTCCAAATTCTTGGCAACAGCAAAACTTAGTTTGTGTTTTCCCACATATGATGGCAACGGCAGAACTTAGTTTGAGTTTTCCCCCTTATAATGGAAACAGCAGAACTTATTTTGAGTTTCTCTCATATCATGGCAAAAGCAGAATCTTGTTTGATTTTTCCCCCATACCATGGTAACAGCAGAACATATTTTGAGTTTTCCCCCACATCATGGAGACAGCATAATATATATTAATTTTCCCATATTATGGAACAGCAAAACATAATTTGTGTTTTCCGCATATCATGGCAACAGCAGAACATAGTTTGATTTTTTTACCATATCATAGCAAAAACAGAACATTGTTTGAATTCTACCCCATATCATTACAAGAGTAGTAGTAGAGGTAGTATTATTTGCGGATGATACTAATATATTAATTACTGGAAATGACATGTTATCATTAAATGAAAAAATTCAAAATGTAAAGAATCAATTAGAAAAATGGTTTTATGAAAATCATTTAATAATAAACACTGAAAAGTCTAAGGTAATTTTTTTTCGGGGAAGTAGATCTACTCCAATTATTAGATCCATTTTTTCTTTAAATAATAAGGAGGTAGTTTGTTCATCAGATGTAAAATTTCTGGGTATTTGTATTACTGAGGATTTAAGTTGGGCAACCTACACCCAATATATTTGTAAAAAACTTAGCAAGACTCTTTATTTGATTAAATCTTTACGGGACTCTGTGAGCCAATCTGTATTAAGAAATGTGTATCTTGCAAAGTTTGAGTCCGTGTTGAAATACGGTATTATTTTTTGGGGTGGGGTGAAAAAGGACTCTGAAACTCTATTTAAACTACAGAAAAAATGTTTAATGGTGGTTAATGGTGTAAGAAATAGAGTCTCCTGTAGAAATTTGTTTCGAGAATTTAAGATTCTAACAGTTACTTCCTTATATATATTTGAGATTTTATGTTTTATAATAAAAAATAGGATATATACTACCCAGTATTCTGACGTACATGGCTATAATACTATTCATAAACACAATCTGTATGTTCAATTTTGCAATACTGAGCGCTGCAAAAGAGGGGTGATTGATATGGGAACGAAAATATTTAATGGCCTACCGACTGAACTAAAAAGTGTAAATAATTTTAATGTTTTAAAAAGAAGCTAAAAAATTATTTGTTTTGTAACGTCTTTTATTCTCTTTCGGGAATTTTTTAACAAATGTTGATAAGGACTGCTTGCTGACAAATAAATCTGTTTTAGATAAATTATTTATGTGTACAGGAATATGTTTTATATAGTCTGTTTGTATGTTGTAAACAATCTGTATATATGTTTTAAATATTTTCTCTGGTCTTAGGTATTTATTATTTATTACTCTATATTCATGTACTCTGAATGTTATGCTTGATGTAATGTTGTTGTTATCCGACATGCCCAATTGTAATTTCTACAGCTATGGATGAAATAAATGAATTGAATTGAATAAAATTGAAATGAATTGAATTGAAGAGAAGAACATACTTTGATATTCCCTCATATCATGGCAACAGCAGAACATAATGCTTGTTTTCATCTACATCATGGCAACAGCAGAATATAGTTTGGGTTTCCCCCAATCAAGGCCAGAACAGAATAGAGTTTAAGTTTTCACCCATATCATGACAACAGGAGTACCTTGTTTGAGTTTTTCCCCATATCATGGAAACAGCAGAACCTAGTTGAGCTTTCCCCAATATCAAGGCAACAGCAGAGGCTTGTTTGAGATTTCCCCATACGATGGTAACAGCAGAACATAGTTTGAGTTTCCACCACATCATGGAAACAGAAAAATATATTTTGAGCTTTCTCCCCTTTCATGGCTACAGCAGAACATAGTTTGAGTTTTCCCACATATCATGGCAACAGCAGAACATTTTTTTAGTTTTCAAATATCATTGCAACAGCAAAACATATTTTGTGTTTTCCCACATATCATGGCAACTACAAAACTTAGTTTGAGTTTTCCCCCATATCATGGCAACAGCAGTTCATAGGTAGAATATTCATAAATATCATGGAAACAGCAGAACATAGTTTGAGTTCTAAAACATATCATAGCAACAGTAGAACATAATTTGAGTTATCATTATATCATGGCAACAGCAAAACATAATTTAATTTCTCCCCCATATCATGAAAACAAGAGAACCTAGTTTTAATTTTCTCTCTTATCATGGCAACAGCAGGCCCTAGTTTGAATTTTAGCCCATATCATGACAACAGCAGAACATATTTTGAGTTTCCTCCTTTATAATGTCATCAGGAGTACATAGTGTGAGATTTCCCCATATCATGGCAACAGCAGAACATAGTTTGATTTTTATAAAATATCATGGCAACAGCAGAACATAGTTTGAATTCTAACCCATATCATTACAACATAAGGACATAGTTTGACATTCCCTCATATCATGGCAACAGAAGAACATAGTTCTAGTTTTCCTCCACATCATGGAAACAGCAGAATATAGTTTGGGTTTTGCCCCAGTCAAGGAAACAGCAGAATATAGTTTGAGTTTTCCACCATACCATGACAACAGCAGAATATAATTTGAGTTTCCCCCATTTCATGGCAAGAGCAGAACTTTGTTTGAGTTTTCCCCATACCATGTTAACAGCAGAACATTTTTTAATTTTCCCATATTATGGGACAGCAAAACATAATTTCATTTTTCCCCATATCATGGCAACAGCAGAACATATTTTGATTTTTTTTTTACATATCATCGCAAACAGAACATAGTTTGAATTCTACCCCATATCATTGCAAGAGAAGAACATAGTTTGACATTCCCTCATATCATGGCAACAGCAGAACATAGTTCTAGTTTTCTCCACATCATGGCAAAAGCAGAATATATTTTGGGTTTTCCCCCAATCAAGACAAGAGCAGAATATTGTTTGAGTTTTCCCCCATATCATGACAAGAGCAGAACATAGTTTGAGTTTTCCCCAATATCAAGGCAACAGGAGATCCTGGTTTGAGTTTTCCCCCATATCATGGAAACAGAAAAAAATATTTTGAGTTTTCCCCCATATCATCGCAACAGCAGTTCATAGGTAGAATTTTCATAAATATCATGGCAACAAGAACATAGTTTGAGTTCTAAAACATATCATAGCAAGAGTAGAACGTATTTTGAATTTTAATCATATCATGGCAACCGTGTAAAATAATTTAATTTCTCCTCCCTATCATGAAAACGGCAGAACCTTGTTTGAGATTTCCCCCATATAATGGCAACAGCAGAGACTTGTTTGAGTTTTCCCCATGCCATGATAACAGCAGTACATAGTTTGAGTTTTCCCCCACTACATGGAAACAGAAGGATATATTTTGAGTTTCCTCATATGGCAACAGCAAAACATAGTTTGAGTTTTCCCACATATAATGGCAACAGCAGAGTCTTCTCTGAATTTTCCCCCATATCATGGCAACAGCAAAACCTAATTTGTGTTTTCCCAAATATGATTGCAACAGCAGAACATGTGTGGGAACATCCCACATTATCACGCATTTCTGCAACCCTCGCTCTTCACATCGCTTTTCACCA
>NW_019727115.1:0-1818 GCF_002891405.2 Cryptotermes secundus | reverse complement strand
AGCGTGACTGTATAGTTGCCATAGAGCGCACTGAACAGCGTCTTGCCGGAGAGGGACTTACAGTAATTTATCCTATTTTCATCGGCGGTGCTGACTATTGCCGCCCATTCTGCACTTTCTCCAATTGCAGCAGTTGTGAAACCGGCCACGTCCTCAATGCTGCACAAGATGTCGAATAACCGCCTGTACTGGGTTTCGGCCTCGGGATATTGTCGTATGATTTCTTTACATTCGGCCTGAAGAGCGGCACGTTTTTCGGCCCAGAATGCCTGGTACCCCGGCACAGGGACGCCAGCCATTACTGGCTGGACACTTACAGATTAAACACCCGGCCGAGTACTGACGTACAGAACAAATATTGAGACACAACTCACTGCCCGCACTGAATTCACAATGTTGTCCAGAAAGAAGAATTCAGTCCAAATTTCTCATCCAATATCGAGTTTTGTCGAACAGACTTACTCCTTACTGAATGGTCAATCCCTATGAACTCGACGAATCAATCGAAACTCGATGAATCCCCGAATCTCACCACGAATCACTCCGAATGAATCAATCCATGAATCTCCGAGCTATCACCTCATCATATCTATCCAACCAACCAGATTGCTTCAAACGTTCATATTTATACTAGGATCGCTCCTGGCCCGCATCTACATCATAACGCGCGCTAGCCAATCAATTCTTCCTCCTCACTTTCGAGTTTGGCTCCGCCCCACCGACCGGCGTATAAAAGGGAGCGACTCCAGAGCCGAGTTATGCAGTTTAATTCAGTTCAATTCAGTACATCACCAGTCTACAATCTAGCCACATCAAGCAACTTCAGCCAGCAGGCTTTGTTGCCAGCGCTCGGTCTTCGGAAGTATTGGCAGGCTGCGCCAGGCACTACCGCCTCGGCCCTCCAGCGCTCTCACACCCGCCTCACTGGGGCACCGCGCCTGGACTCGCCGGTTGTCGTGTTACGGTCTGACTCACTAGGCATCTGGCGTAGCCACTGCCTCATGGCTCCTACGACCGCGCTCAAGGACTTGCCTTTTCACAAGTCATTCACCGTAACTAGCCTTTCTTCTTACCGGCGCGCGCCGCGCTACCTCACCGATCAATCATCTCAGCAACCACGGTCCTTTTCAGGGCCAACAAATTGTTCCGAAGAAGTGGGTTGTCATAGGAGTAATGACAAAGACACACGTAAAGAGAACCCCACACATGACTTGAGATTTCCCCCATATCATGGCAACAGCAGAACTTAGTTTGAGCTTTCAAACATATCATGGCAACAGCAGAATCTTGTTTGAATTTTCCTCCATAGCATGGTAAGACTAAAACGTAATTTGAAATTTCCCCAAAATCATGGAGACAGCAATATATATATATATATATTGAGATTTCCCCCATATCATAGAAACAGCAGAACATAATTTGAGTTTTCCCACATATCATGGCAAAAGCAGAATATTTTTTTACTTTTCCCATATCATGGCAACAGCACAATATATTTTGGGTTTTCCCTCATATCATGGCAACGGCAGAATTTAGATTGAGTTTTTTCCCATATAATTGCAACAGAAAGACTTAGTTTTAACTTTCACTCGTATAATGGCAACAGAAAAACAATTTGAGATTTTCAAATATCATATCAAGAGCAGAACGATTTTGAGTTTTCACTCATATCATGAAAACAGCAGTATATAGGTAGAATTTTAATAAATATCAAGGCAACAGCAGAACATAATTTAATTTCTCAAATATATTGTAACGTGTTTCGTTACAGAATACGCCGTGGAGATCGTTAATTGGTTTATTCAACAATCTACTACT
>NW_019727114.1:51081-61997 GCF_002891405.2 Cryptotermes secundus | reverse complement strand
TTAATGGCAGTTGTGATATGCTGCAACATGCATTGAACTGCTTACCATTATAGATTATATTAGAGTTACAGCATGACAACAGTCTCCACACCAACGTCTCAGAAATATATGAAGACATTGGCTGATAGCAGCACTTCAGATGTCACGCATGTCTTGTGTGCATCACAGCTGACACCGCGAAGCACATGTCTGGCAATGGAACCACTGACATAGGCTACTGAGAACACTTC
This sequence comes from Cryptotermes secundus, assembly GCF_002891405.2. Taxonomy (NCBI): domain Eukaryota; kingdom Metazoa; phylum Arthropoda; class Insecta; order Blattodea; family Kalotermitidae; genus Cryptotermes; species Cryptotermes secundus. The sequence continues at coordinate 61,767 of NW_019727114.1, read as the reverse complement.
CATGTCACCAGCATGTACTGCAGCAACCATGTCCTTCTGTACTTGTTGAGTAACATGGAAACTCAGGAAATTCATCAGGGGTTTCCTTGCCACGACTTGTGGACGGATTTGGTGAAGAAGCAACAGGTGCCCTGAACAATGACTATAGGTTACACACAACAGTAGCACCACCATCCTCACAACTAGTTCCACACAGACCTCTGATAGCAAGTGCACTGATGATGTTAGTCTTCAGGGCATCTACAAACTGTCCCACAGTTGGATTATTGTTCAAACCAGACTACGAACGAATAGCTTCAAATGTGTTCACAAGGTGATCACCAAACAGCTGTTGCCAGGTATTCACCACAGCACCCTCCTGAAAGAAAATTAAAAAGGAAATTAGTGGGCTTTTATACATGATGGACTTCTTCAGATTTGGAAATAACACACTTTACTTTAAAGGGACTACCATTATAAAGATTTTATATATTTGATTAAATTATTCATCATAGAAAAGTCTTTACCACCTTATTCTCTTATAAATCATATTACTGATAGTGTGATCTGCTTTTCAAACATTTTTAATTACCCTAAAAACATTTGACATATCCTACATAACTTGTGTATTGATAAGTTTGTACTGTAGCATCCTGTTGCACTTTTCCATTTTACTATAGATCTTATATTACAGTCTTATGTGAAACTATTTATTAACTTTAAGTTTAAAATTTAAAACTTAAAAAGTTGCACATAAGGCAGTAAAATAAGATTCATAATAAAATTGTATATTGATGTACAGTTTCATAAGTAATGAATGATGATGACAATGATGTTTGTTTGATCACCAATAGCTCTCATAATTCTCTTTAGCCACTTCTTTCATAACAGCATATAATTCATAGTATAGAGTGCAGTGGTCGTTACCTGTAGCTACTACAGTGTTGTGGCTTCCTGCAATGATTGATATGCCTGAGTTCCCCATCAGAAACATTTGTATTTACAGGGCTTAGGAGAAACGAGGTTTCTTTCACCGAAAAAGTTGGTGGCTGCTGTTGGGATTGGTTGCACTGTAAACATTTTAAACGAAGTGGAAGGACCATGTGGATGAATATGAATATATGTTACAGGGGATGGCACCAGTGTCTTCTTGCAGGTGGTGGGAAATACAACATGAGTACAATATTTGTGAGGGAAAGGATTCAACGAAGGGACAGGAGATTGTGGGAGTGACTGTGAAGCAGAATATGAGCCACATGGAACTGCCACTCTGTTCAGGTGTACCCTTTCAGCTACAGTGAAATCACTTTCCAGGAAATGTTTGCTTCACAAACTGGTGTTGGAGATCAAAGAGAACGAATATTTTATTAATCTTTTTAATTATTTAATAACCATTTAACAAATAAATACAGAATGAACAATGTACAAAACTGATTTAATACAAAGAATGTTTCACAACAAATCAGTTGTCACCTGTACCTCAAATGAACTTCTAAATATATAAATTATTACATCAATTGCTGCATGAGAATTTATTGAATTACTTGTGACTTGCTAATTTTTCTGTTTCAAAAGTTTAGAAACATTTCCTGTGGACAATTGAAGGGCCAGACTCATCGTATTCCTGTTTGGAAATCCACATTTGCTGGAAGGTAGATAAAGATGCTAATATGGAACCACCAATCCACACAGAATATTTTCTTTCTGGAGGTGCAATGATCTTTATCTTCATTGTTGAGGGTGCAAGGGCTGTTATTTCCTTCTGCATCCTACAATAGAGTAATTAAATAAATCATGTATAATTTAAGTGTTTGCAAGTATAACTGCTTGACTAAATGGATAAATATTTTTATCTAAATCCCTTCATGTAAGGATCATACATTTGCTCACACCAGACCTCATCGTTTTTCAGATAGCCACATGGCAGACTAAATTATGAGTAGCAAGGACCCAACTATGCAAAAATAACTCTGCAATTTATATGTTTTATCACCTGAGAATTGGAAAGTCCTGCCTCCACTTTTGGATAAAAAAATTTGATAATGGACTTTTCTGATTCTGTATACTGAATTTCTCCACGTACATCAATAGGTTTGTCTTACATGCAGGTGTATGAATTCAGAATGTATTTTATTCAAAGTCACATTTAAATTGCAGATGATTGCAAACTGGAGTGTATATCCAACAGAAATTTAACTAAAATAGTGAATCACATATTCTGGACTCACAAAAAAGTAGTACTGAGCCACTGTCAGTGTCCACATTATGTGTTCACACTACAGGTGTTCATTATGTTTAGTAGTTCACACTTGTGCTAATGTCAGAATTGCTGGGTTTTTGGCTCTTTTTCCATTATTTGGTATTCTGGAAACTAGAGAACCCAATGTTTTTGAAACTGGATCTGTTTACCAGTTTCCAAAACATTGTGTTCTCTAGTTTTTAGAAAACTGGGTGATGGACAGAGTCTAAAAACTCAGTAATTATGAGTATTCTACACCATCATCAGAACCCTTTACAATCTACTTGTGCTAATGTGTTGAAATATTTTTTCAGTGTCAACATGAATGAAGGTAAGAGATGTTCAGATGGGAAAGCAGGCTTCCAGTAGACAGTACTTTTGAAACTTTATTCCATATTATCCACAATGTAAGAAAAACATAGGTATGAACTCTATGTTTTTTTGTTTTTTCTCACATTTGTTTTAATGATGCCTTGGCCTACTGAGGATAAAATAACTGTAGCTTTAATGTAAATCAGTGTTTGGTACTTTTAGTGATGGATTCTGTATTATTTGTTGCAGTACAATTAAAGTCTAATTTTAGTCTACATTAACACCATTATTTATTAAAACAAAACAATTCATCACCTAAGAAATGCATACACACAGCCCAAGCAAATAGTAATGGGCTTCATCTCAGTAAATTTATTTCGGCTCTAAGTCCTGCACCAGACATACTTGAAGAACTCTGTGACCCAATAAAACATTTGGATCCCTTGTGATGTTCCTAAAACTATTGTTCTCGTGATACTACCTAAGATACTCCCATTAAGTATACTAGAATAAGGCGAGGCTAAAGTGTAGTACTTACTCTACTGAAAAAAATATAAAACAGGTTTATTTTACAAATCATCAATAATACCCTTGGTTTATGTTCTACAGAACTGAGCAGTCCAGATCCCAAACATGGCAGTAAACTCCATCACAGAGGAAACGGAATGTCCATAAGGTAAAAGATAAGGTAAGAGGCCATTAAAGCCCATAGGGTTGTGAGATGCTGAAGTTTCCACATTTTCTCTAGACAATCGGCTGACAGATGGCAGTAAGGCTGTCAGCCTTACATGCTGGTCACCCTTTACCCAACAGAAAGATTCCTGGTACTCATTTCTGTTAGAGGCTGTGTTGACACCAGGGCACACTATGGTGTGGCTGGAAGGATTAGGTAAATTGTAAAAGAATCCACCTCAGTGGGAATTGAACCCGTGACCATCCAGGTTGTAGCATAATGTCTCAACAAATTATGCTACCATGTGCCCCATGTCATTAAGGTTAGAAGATAAAATGGAGAGAAGTAAGTAGACACAAAAACGAATGTTATATTTGGAGAGAAAAGAGAAAAATGGCTATGAAGAGAAATATTAGGTACAAGTGTGCTACTATATTAAGTACAGATGAACAACAGAAAAAAACAAAACACTTTCTGGGAGCTATGTGATGGCATAAAAGGCCATTTCTACAACATATATGTTGTGAGAAAATCCAAGAAGCACAATCAAAGCCACAGGTAAATGGCAAAAAAGCATTCAGCTACTACTGTTACTTTCACAGTGAAAATAAGATCCTTCATATCTGCACATAGTTTTTCCTGAAAATATTTGATGGATACCCGTGAAATGATTGTACTTGATTGACCAACAACAAATCCAGAGTCCTGAAAATTAGTTTTAATGAACATTGTGCATTCAAATACTCAGGAGATGATTTATCTCTTTGGTCCGAGTCAACAACAACAGTCATGTAATTAATCTGAAAAAACATTTATAATCTGTATCTCAGATAATCTAGTTTTGAAAGCTTGATGCTGATCAGATTATTGCAATGAAAATACAGTGTATGTGACACACAGTGAAGCTCAGAGTGAATTCACTGAATAATTTTACATTTTTAATTAGTTCTGTCAGCAAATATCAAGATATTTTACTGAAATATGTCATGATCCTTTCATCCCATATAATTCATCATTCTTCCTTCTCAGTTTATGACATACAATCTGTGCAAGTGAATAACTAGATTAATATGTACAAATACAATTCAAGCAAAAAATTGCAATATTGCAAAGACAGTAATATCATGAAATCCTTGGATTAACAGTTTTCAGATTTCAAAGCACAGTGTCCACTGAAGCAACTGTGGTGCAAGGAGTAACTTGTCTTACACTTTCTTGCTGTGAAACGTTATATTTGGACTAAAATATTTATTATGTGCTGGAATTATGGTGGAACTGTTTTAATAGTTTCAGTTGCATAAGTAATTAACAAAGCTGGAGGGCAAAATTGGATAACCTGTGCTCTGAAAGAAGATGTCTTTAACTGCTCCTTCCCACATCCACACCTATCTTACATACAGCAAAAAGTTATCCCATGTTGAAGTTAAAAGTTAAACTTATGAACGGAAGATGTTATAGAATCCCATTATGACATCCAAGCTTCTAGTGTAATTTTACTTACATTATGCAAACTACATTAATTATGTTTCTTGAATGTACAAGAATATTCTTCAGTTCTATCATGCAGGACTCATGCACGAGTTCAGATAATATAAACTACCTCCAGACTTACCTGTCAGCAATACCAGGGTACATGGTTGTTCCTCCTGAAAGTACTGTGTTGGCATACAAATCCTTTCGGATGTCAACATCACACTTCATGATGGAGTTGTATGTTGTCTCATGGATACCACATGACTCCATGCCAAGGAATGATGGCTGGAACATAGCTTCAGGACACCTGAACCGCTCATTTCCAATAGTAATCACCTGGTTAGAAAAGATAATGACAGATGACTTAGCTCCACACCATTGTAAAATTATTTAAGAAACAATTTACAAACTTATTCAATTTTCCGTGTAGAAAGCAGGCAAATTGTTTGATATTATTACACTATGTATGTTTGAGTGTCTGCATGTCTACACATGTGCATCTGTAAATTATATGAACAGACCAGACATGCACTATTCAGAAAGATTTGTTTGTCCACCAGGAAACTCTTATATGAAAAGTCATTATCCTATTTGCTCTGCTGGAAAGTACAAGGAACAAATTTGAACAAAAACTGTACTGACATTTTAGTTCATTAAACTATGTATAGTATCAAATATCCAAATATATGGAGCAACTCCTTCATGGGCTCACCTAATCACTTGTAGTAATCGCCCTATATAGGAATTTTTGTTACATGTAGGTATATTCTAATCTGTTACTTTTTTAAACATATCTTATTTACTTGTACACCTACATGATATATATTTACAAGGCATGAAAACTCATTTCAGATCAGTTAATTATACATAATAGTAGAGTGAATTTACCGACTACACAACACGTTTTTAATTATCACTACATGTTTCGACCTCAAGAGATCATCCTCAGGTGTATGAACATGGCTGTATAATTACACGCGGTCACATTCACTTTTCAACCAGTGACATGAATTGAACTTCGATTCACGAACTTTTAACAATTAAATTAGAATAATGATTTTAACCTGTGTTTTATAAAAAGAACTCGATATGTTAGTGAGCGTAAATCTGGATAAGATATAGGATCCAATGAGTGAAAAGTGAATGTGACCGTGTGTAATTATACAGCCATGTTCATACACCTGAGGATGAAATCTTGAGGTTGAAACATGTAGTTATAATAAGAAACGTGTTGTGTAGTCAGTAAATTCACTCTATTATTAATTAAACACACAACAGGATGCAAGAAATGATTGTAATTATACATAAGCTAAATACCCTTGGATTTAAACACCATGGTATGATAGCATATATGAGGCATGGATGTAATATCTACTCATTTTTTACTTCTAAACTAGGGGAAATGGCCGTTAGATAGGTGGTTGTGTGGACCACAGAGTTAATTTGGACATGGTGGCAAGGACAAAAATTACTTCCTCATTTTGGAAATCAGTATCACTGGTGCATGAATTGTTTCTTTGTTAATACATAACTTACTTGTCCATCGGGTAGTTCATATGATTTCTCCAATGAGCTAGACGAAGCAGCAGTAGCCATTTCTTGCTCAAAGTCAAGTGCAACATAGCACAACTTCTCTTTGATGTCTCTAACTATTTCCCGTTCAGCTGTGGTTGTGAAACTGTATCCTCGTTCTGTGAGAATCTTCATTAAGTAATCTGTCAGATCTCGTCCAGCCAGATCCAGACGAAGAATTGCATGAGGCAGTGCATATCCTGAAACGAAATGATGTTACAGGATACTGAATAAATATTCGGTAGAGTATATCTGTTTTTGCTATTCAAAAAACAATTACCAAAATAATTTGACACAATTCAAAGCAATTGTTTTAAAGATGCTGCAGATATAGTCATATTATCTGTTCACAAAGAAATGTCTAGCACTGTCTAGAACAGAGGTAAATTAGAACCCTGACTATGACGTCCACTTTAATTTCTGAAAAATAGTACATATTTAGTCATGAAGCTGAATTGCTTGATAGATTCCAATACCATTATCTGAAATTGGACAGTTATTTGCATATATTCCTGTCAGTTTTGCTCTTTCATTTTTATCTCTTCATACATTTTTCAGTATTAATGATGCAGCTGTGAATTTTCACAACTCCATTTGTTTTAGTATACCTGTGTGCATATATGTATGTATGTATGCATATATGCATGCTTACCTGCACATGCTGCAGGAAAGTATCTTTCATTTTTAAACTAAAAATGGGCTATTAATTCTTTCAGATTTGGTATAATTACAGGAGTGTAGTTTTGTTAAAGTTACATGTCATGTAGCTTTAGTACCAGAATATAGTCATGTACAACATTGTTAAGAAAACTGTGATTCCTGTGAGACGGAATACGATGCTCTCACTTCAATTATAAGATTATGTATAAAAATTTGTTTTATTGATTGTGTCCAGGGAGTTCAAAACATATTCAGAGTAAAGATATTGTTGAAAGTAGAGCGTTAGGTAAACTATCACCATCTATGTTCTTCATCTCTGCTGTTCCGTTTCCGGTTCAGTTACATTGCTTGTATCGTGTTGAGAAGATCTCATAAACAGATTTGTTCACGATATCCACTAGTTATTTATCAACCCTGCAATAATTCTACCAGATATCAATAGAGTAACTCCTTACATTTCATTTCAGAGTCATTTTACGTTGATGTGATGCAACATGCAAGACTATATATTTGGTTTCTGTCCATTGTTATAGCTTCTTACACAAAAACCACAACATTTCATAAGTGGAACCTATTTCTGAAACATAACTTTTTAGAAAGGGAACTAGGATGGTAAAAAAGTTTACATATACACCTTTAATAAGTCCTACTTTATGAATAACTTACCTTCATATATAGGTACAGTGTGTGAGACACCATCTCCCGAATCCAAAACAATGCCTGTAGTTCTTCCTGATGCATATAAGGAAAGAACGGCTTGAATGGCCACATACATGGCAGGCGTGTTGAATGTTTCAAACATAATCTGTAACAGAAAATAATTCTTATCTAGCAAATTATGGAAAATTTTCAAATTTGAAACTTGATGATTATTGTACAAATTATGCATATTGAAGGAATGTTTTGTATAATATTCTCAGGAATAAGTAGATATTGTTTCAAGCGACAGATCTCAAGTATCACTGCTAACTTGCCAGAAAGTCCTGTGAAATCAATATATCTGTATTCTTGCCCTTTCTTTTAACACTTTATATTCTGATATCAACCAATTTTCATGCTCGCAGTGGAAGAAAACCAGTGCCTTGCAATACTGTGTGTAACTAACAGCAGAAAGGGGTCAAACAATAATTAAAAAAAAAACTCTACTTTTTTTGTAGGAAATGGCATTCTTATTACAAGAGCTCAAAACATTCCAGGCAACAGGTTGCTGTGATTCCTAAAATTTTCATTGTAGGGCCTAGTATTTGCAGGAACATCCTTCTAACTGTATTCCTATTCATGCATGGTAAAGGTAAAGTTGTCCATGTGCTTAACTAATTAAGTATTACACCATGAAGGCATATAGCGGGCCAATATATAGATCCACATTTTATTGACCTAAGCACAAGTTGGAGATGAGCGGTCAGCTTAATGCTCTGATTCATGCAAGGATCATTTTTAAATTCATAGTATGTATGTCTGATTCTGTCATGCAGATAGTAGTTTCAGCCAATGGCACAACTCAAAGCCTTTCTCTTCAAATTGCACCAGTAGTTGAGAGAAAAGACTAGAATGTTTCTATTGAAATAAGGGTATTCAGAAATGTTCAGGTTTTCATGAACAAGAGTGTTTGAATTGTGGTCTTCTAAGTTGTGACACTATGAGGTCTTTGAGATGGATACAATTTTGGAGTGATGTGCTGCCTCAATTTTCAGAATTGAAGGTAGGGTGAAAAGGAATGTTGTTCGTCAGAAAGAAGGATGGGGGAGAGGAGAAAGAGCCCTGTCCTGGCCGTTAGGAACTATGCACCAGCATTGTGAAAGACGTCCCTCTGCAGTAATGGCAAGATGACATGGATAGTTAACAGTCAAAGAAATGAAGGAAGTACAGGTGATAAACCATTGCCCAGTCTATTAGAACAGCAAGCAGGAACTGACCACAGAAAATCCAGATGTTCAAAATCTCCATTCACGATGAGTTATTGCTCACCTGTTGCTCCAATCACATTCCTGAGATTTTATAAAGAAGTCAAAATCCTTTTCAACACATAGCACAAAATTGCAGTGGAAATTTTGTGAAGACAGACTAGTCTTAATGTGAAATTTATATAAAAACAGTAATTATATTACATAAGACTAACACATTTTCTGCAATTTTTTCTAGTTCTCTCTTGACTTATAATTTTTCGACATAGATCATGGAGCTATAAAAATTGTTCAGGCCTGCTTAGGACAGCTGTGTATCACTATTCCACTAACCATAGTCTAAATTCTACTTTCATACAAACAAACATCAAGGCACAGGCATTGTTTTTGCCGCTTTATGAGTAATAGCTGAAAGGACACTCTTGTCACTGTTGAAGATACAGAAAGTTCTTTGATGGGCTGACAAAGCTTTGTACATATGTATATATGTACTATATGTACATATAGTGCTGTAGATCTATATTGTTGTCGTCTGTATTATGATAATATGGTATGTAGTATGGTACATGGTTACTAGCATTTCAGAGAAACATACTGTAATGTGTCATTATGTCATAATACTGGCTCTAATTTCTACCCTGAAGATGGAAGTGGTATGCTCCTCCAAAACCTTTGTAACCATCTACCAGACTACAAGTGTCATAACTCAGAAGACCACAATATGAAACTTCATCACCCATAAATCTAAAAAAGTAGATGTCACCACCTCAGGACTAGGACACACAAATGAGGTATAAATTGGTGTAATTTAAGAGGTTTTCATAAGCTGCTATGGCAAACTCAGCAGTGCTGTTATATATATATATATATATATATATATATATATTCATTTATATACACATATAATGCATCATATCTGAAAATAAGATGCATATTAATATTGCCATGTAATTCTGTATTTCAGCATCCCATTGCAATTGTTCAACTTAACGTCCATTATTTGTCATCCGTCAATATTGCAACACTCTTCCATTCATCACTCAATTTTTAGTTTACCATTATACACCTTGACACTACATGTTTCGGCCCCAAACGACCATCTTCAGGTGTCTTGATAGGTTACAATTATTTTATTAAATTGTGTTAAAACTGCTACACTGTCTTAGTTCGTTTTAAAATCACATGCTGCAGTCCTCTTTTCAGGGTAAAAACATATAAAATCCTTTAAATTTTCTATTATAGCCACGTTATTTTGGTGCATATTATTTCACTTCGCACAGTGTCGTCCATTTTCATAAATGTATGTCTGTCCAGGGTGTTTTGTCTTGGCAGCTTGCCCCTCACTTTCATTCATTCATTCATTTCCTTTATTTTCCATATGTGATGTTGTCTTTACTAGTGCCTTTTTTATTTTCATTTATTGTTGTAATTTATGATTTATGGATTTTTCAATGTTATCCCATGTCTGTTGCCATATGTTTGCGTTGTGTATGTGGGCATGGTACAGTTGTGTATTTAATTGCTGCTTCTTTTTATATAAGAATTTTATTTCGTTTTTTATACGTAACGTTTGGGTTTGTGTTTGTGTTCTCTTAGCTGCTTCGTTGTTTATTGATAATTTCATATGCGCGTATTTTGGTACGAGCCTTTTCTTCAAACAGGTTTTGTTGAACTTTATGTTCGCATTACAGTGTAATAGTTCTCTTTTACAATTCATGTAGTTATATGTGCCTTTAGTGTGACTACTATTTATGATAAAGACAACACCACACGCTGTGGAGGAAACACGCAAAGGAGGGGTATATGGCAGTCATAACTGAAAAGTAGGCTACGAACGTGAGGGGCAAGCTGCCGAAACAAAACACCCTGGACAG
>NW_019727114.1:0-46986 GCF_002891405.2 Cryptotermes secundus | reverse complement strand
ATATTCATTTATATACACATATAATGCATCACATCTGAAAATAAGATGCATATTAATATTGCCATGTAATTCTGTATTTCAGCATCCCATTGCAATTGTTCAACTTAACGTCCATTATTTGTCATCCGTCAATATTGCAACACTCTTCCATTCATCACTCAATTTTTAGTTTACCATTATACACCTTGACACTACATGTTTCGGCCCCAAACGACCATCTTCAGGTGTCTTGATAGGTTACAATTATTTTATTAAATTGTGTTAAAACTGCTACACTGTCTTAGTTCGTTTTAAAATCACATGCTGCAGTCCTCTTTTCAGGGTAAAAACATATAAAATCCTTTAAATTTTCTATTATAGCCACGTTATTTTGGTGCATATTATTTCACTTCGCACAGTGTCGTCCATTTTCATAAATGTATGTCTGTCCAGGGTGTTTTGTCTTGGCAGCTTGCCCCTCACTTTCATTCATTCATTCATTTCCTTTATTTTCCACATGTGATGTTGTCTTTACTAGTGCCTTTTTATTTTCATTTATTGTTGTAATTTATGATTTATGGATTTTTCAATGTTATCCCATGTCTGTTGCCATATGTTTGCGTTGTGTATGTGGGCATGGTACAGTTGTGTATTTAATTGCTGCTTCTTTTTATATAAGAATTTTATTTCGTTTTTTATACGTAACGTTTGGGTTTGTGTTTGTGTTCTCTTAGCTGCTTCGTTGTTTATTGATAATTTCATATGCGCGTATTTTGGTACGAGCCTTTTCTTCAAACAGGTTTTGTTGAACTTTATGTTCGCATTACAGTGTAATAGTTCTCTTTTACAATTCATGTAGTTATATGTGCCTTTAGTGTGACTACTATTTATGATAAAGACAACACCACACGCTGTGGAGGAAACACGCAAAGGAGGGGTATATGGCAGTCATAACTGAAAAGTAGGCTACGAACGTGAGGGGCAAGCTGCCGAAACAAAACACCCTGGACAGTAATACATTTATGAAAATGGACGACACCCCATGTGAGGTGAAATAATATGCACCAAAATAACGTGGGTATAATTGAAACTTTTTTTTTCCTTGGCACTACAGCCCCAGTGGGCCTAGGCCTACCTCCATGAACTTCTCCGCTCGCTTCGGTTTTTCTAGATCTTACACATTCGGTAGGACTCCTTGGGCGGGTGATCAGCTCGCCGCAAGGCCTCTACCTGTACACAAACACAGGAAAACGCACCCAAACATCCATGCCCTGAGTGGAATTCGAACCCACGATCCCGGTTTCCGAGCAAGCGAAGACAGTACATGCCTTAGACTGCTCGGCTACCTTGACCGGCTATAATAGAAACTTTAAAGGATTTTATATATTTTTACCTTGAAAAGAGGACTACAGCGTGTGATTTTAACACGAACTAGGACAGAGTAGCAGTTTTAACACAATTTAATAAAATAATTGTAACATGATTTGTTTCATTCTGGTCCAACACACTAATAATATAAATATTTTACAAACAATTCCGACCAGTGTGACTGTTGAAGCCTTTACTACTTCACTTCTTAGCACCGTAACACGTTTCGGTCCCTATAGACCAGGGGTCACATTAGGTAATTCAGCACTTTCATCGGGCCGGATAAAATGAGAAATTAATAACTCTAGGTATATGAGTTTTATTGAAAGCACAGAATTTCATAAACTAAATACAAAGTACGTGAGAATAAATTATCGTATATTAATGACAACAGACAGTAGCAGCAAATGCTCATATTTTCATCACAAGTTATAATAAAACAATGTGAATGATGGATCTCTTTTTGCGTTCTTAAAATCTGATTAAATTGAGGTTCAAATTTTGAAACACTAATCACAAATAGCGACTGTAAATGTTCATTGGATAAATTTGCCCTGTATTTCGACTTGATGTACTTCATCTGGGAAAAAGTTCGTTCACACAGATATGTCGTCCCAAAAATGGAGATAAATTTACAAGCAAATTTCTTTAAATTTGGAAATTGCTCAGAGTTCAGAAATTTATAAAATTCGATCAACTTTCCTTCTTTGCATTTGTCTTTAATACGATAATTTTCCTGAAGTTCAATAATTTCCATTTGAATTTGACTTGAGACATTTGCAGCATCACAGTCAAACGGATTTTGAAACAATCTAATTTCCTGAGCACTGGAATCCAAATCAGCAAATCGTTTCCGAAATTGTTCTTTCAAACCTGAAATGATTAAATTTGCAAACGAGGAGGAAATTCTGCTTCACCCTTGTTATGCAACTCTGCAAAGTTACAATTTTTCACTTGGCTTTCCAGAAGTATCAACTTTGCTCTGAATGCCCTGATAAGGGCAAATAAATCACAGACTTAAGTTATTTTCACCCTGCAACTTTAAATTCAAATGGTTCATATGGTTCACCAGATCAGCAAAAAATGCTAATTTCCAAAGCCACTCGGTATCTGATAAAAGTGGTTCATGATGGTTTTTCTCGGTAAGAAATATATCAATTTCATTCCTGAACTGAAAGAAGCGCGGAAGAACCTTTCCACAGCTAAGCCATCGAACTGCAGTATAATATATCAGGTCAACAAGCTCGGAATCACATTTACTAGTACTCACTGGAAAATTAGTTCAATTGGCGCATTTCTGCACAATTCTTTCGCGGGCCGGATAAAATCACATCGCGAGCCGGATGTGGCCCGCGGACCGTAGTTTGGAGACCCTTGCTATAGACCGTCATCAGAGGGAACACCAATACTTTTAGAAACTACTATTACATTGGGTGTTCTGATTTTTAAAATACATAAATACACAAAATCCAAATTTCTTATAACTACAGCAACTGTCCTTGATGCATTAAAGTTCTTTTTTTAAACTATTTGTTATTTAAGTTAAAATTTTAACAGAATAGGTTCATGTCCCTTGTCCTATCGTTTTTCTTGACAGGGCCGAACTTGTGCCGCATGTCTTTCTTGGGAAGGTAGTTCTTGCTGTCGTCCTATGTTTGTGGGTAGCGTGCTGTGTTGCTTTTACTGTAAGTACTGCTAAGAAGTGAAGTAGTAAAGGCTTCAACAGTCACACTGGACGGAATTGTTTTATCATTTGTAAAACTGTAACATATCAAGACACCTGAAGATGGCTCTTTGGGGCCGAAACATGTAGTGTCAAGGTGTATAATGTTAAACTATAAATTGAGTGATGGATGGGAGAGTGTTGCAATATTGACGGATGACAAATAATGGGCGTTAAGTTGCCAAGTAAGTCTGAAATGTTAGTTGTTAAATTATCTGGTTATGGCAAAACACAGTGGCTGCCAGGGTGCGAGTGGCAGTCAACATGCGTACCTGCGTCATCTTCTCTCTATTCGCCTTTGGATTAAGTGGCGCCTCGGTAAGCAGCACAGGATGCTCCTCAGGAGCCACCCGCAATTCGTTGTAGAACGTATGATGCCAGATTTTTTCCATGTCATCCCAATTGGTAACAATACCGTGCTCAATGGGGTATTTTACTGTCAGGATACCTCGTTTAGATTGGGCTTCATCTCCAACGTAACTATCCTTCTGCCCCATGCCCACCATTATACCCTGAGCAACAAATCACATAAATTAGAAACATGAGTTAAACAATCGTTACTCTATTTCAAACGAATTGTCTCTTTTTATTTATGTATAGTTTATTTAAAAGTTCTATTAGCACCAATATCGGTAGGATATAGAGACTGGTAGAATATCATAGAAGGAAGCACAATAGACCAATACTGGTCTAAGTGCATGGTGAAACCCACCCTCCCCAATAACTAACTAACTAAAGAATATACAGGATCATAATTATTGGATGACAATAAATAATGAAGTGGAAAGAATGTACAACGATTCCTGTAGATCCATAAGAGATCATGACTCACTCCCTGACGGGTGTGAATGAAAGTGGTTATGGCCTACCAACGAAAGACACAAGTGCATACATTAGTTTCATAAAATAACACCAATCTCACGAATTTGAATACTTACTGAATTCGATAATACCGAATACACGCAAATGACAATGTAATTGTTTTATTCTGGGTATTTTGTTTCGATATGAGCTCCATATATTATTCTACACACATCCAACGAGCAATAAAGCTGTCTTCTGTTATTCTTACTAATGTCCTATAATATTACTTAAATGTGGGTAGTGAACATTATTTCTAGGTGATATTAGGAAATCCTTCAAATTTCTGAAAACCCCAATTTTCTAGAAGGCTTGTGTTTATTTTAAGATACTCCACCTAGGATTAATTATAACAAGCCAGGCAATGTATATAAATGCTTGCATTATTAGTTTGCTTGCCCTCACAGAAGACACGCAACTCGGTAACAATGCTGAAGGTAACGTAGCATGCCAAACGACTGGCATTCTTCGTGCTTATGTTACTACTTTGTGGTTCATTTAAAGACACTGTTAGCAGTTCAGTCTATATAGCTCCAAATGGTAGGCTGAGTAGTGAATAATGAATTGAAAAGTATATGGAAGGAAGTGGTCGTAGTAAAATTTGAAATACTCTCCCGGGATTTTCCTGGAGGAACTAAATAAAGCCATGAAGATCTCAGTGAGGATTGTGGGTGTCTCATGTCAAAATTTGAACCATGGACTACAAAAAAGAAAAGGGCTGAGTAATAAAGGCACGACAAACATTATTTTCCCCTAGAGACTAAACTTGTTCATGCGTTAAAAAGTCAGGACCAGATGACTGGATTCTAGGATATTTTCATAATTTATCCCATTCGGCCTAGAAAACTTCAGACTTAGTATAATTAAATATGCCACTACCGCTTTATCCCACGACCTCCAATCATATTACAGTTCTGCTGACACAATTTGCCCAAGAATTCAGTTTGCATGAGACAGTGGATGCTTGTTTGCCTGGGGTCTTACCTTCACAGATGCCGTAAGGTCACCATCGACTTATGTAAACATGAAGTATACTGCATATTTTTAGCTATAAAACAGTTATTTATTAAAATACATTTATTTATTGGCTTCATCTACAACCAAAAAAGAAGAACACGAAGATTAGCTACACTTTGCTGAAATATCAATGTTTAGATAAAGCTAACTAACTCCATATATTAGCACAGTTACACCCAGTGGTAATATTCTTTACACATTTTTTTTTTCTCTTACCTCGAAGTGGTTACTAGTTGAACCAGTATATTGTTATGTGAAGTGAAATGAATTACAACTGATATATACAGTACATTTATAAGAACAAATTGGGGGGAATTTCTTTACACTCATCAGATATCTCAAAACGAAATAAATCTCTTGCTGTTAGAAATATAAAGCAAATAATACGAAAATATCTATCTCGGAGTGTTCTATAAATTTCGTCAAACACTATTACGTCTATATAAGCTCTAAAAGTTTTTGACCATGGTACATTAATAAAATAATTTTGTTTCTGGGCATTACCCATCGTCCTGTTTATTATTTAAAAAACGTTTCGGAGAGTGCATTCTGTCTCCGTCTTCATGAGAAAACCAACTCAGTTGAGCCCATCAACAGAGCTAGTCCTTGTCTTCTGAGAACATGATTCAGTTGAGAATTTCTTGACCATCTAAGTGATTGTCCGTTTTGGAAAGAAGAATTCTATTCCACGTAACTCATCGAAGTAAGGTAGGGGTAGGCCTCCTAGGCCCTTGCGCCGCGACCTACAGTGGTCTATTGTGCTTCCCCTTTTGATTATCCCCTCAGCAATCCTGTGCTTCATTCAAAGCGCAGGATTTTGTACGTGGGGGCGTCGAAATAATCACTTGGTTCCATAAAATATTGACCCAAGTGACGTAGTCTTAAATGAGGTAAGGCCTCACATTCGCACAGGATGTGTGTGACTGTTTCATTTTCTTCTTGACACCTCTCACAAGTGGGACTATCACTTAGTCCCAGTTTGAAGAGGTGTCCTTTAAGGTGACAGTGTCCTGTAAGTAGCCCCGCCACCCATAAATATGGTCATTAATACGAACAATAAAACCTACCTTCTTCCTAATATTATGGATTCACATTCAGTAACTCTGATGCTGGAATGAATGAATGATCTCACCTGATAACGAGGCCTCCCAACGATGGATGGAAATACGGCCCTTGGCGCATCATCTCCGGCAAAACCAGCTTTGCACATCCCAGAGCCGTTGTCAACAACCAAAGCAGCCACATCATCGTCACACATCTTCGAAATATTTAGTCAACTTTAAGAAGCAACCAGAACAAAAATCTGTGGTTTACTCTAAGCTCTAAACAATTTGAATATGAGAAAATAGCAGTCGAGGCACCAACAAACACTGAACACCTGACAATCTGGAATGATGAGGAACGTGCAGCGGTTCTCTGTTTAAATACGGACTGTTCACATGGGTAGGCAGAAAACCGGCCAGCCCCTGACCTAGTAACGCAACGTCTTACCATTTCTGTAACATACAAGTACAGTATCCCCACTAAACAATATCATGTAAACCTCTTACAATGGCTGTCGCTTTATTTCTCTTCGGTAGGAAGGTCTACACAATGTAATGTTTTACCGCAGACTTTCAAATTATGAACAGGATTTAGAGAGCTGAAGTGTGAGAACTTCGCTGGAATAAAACATATTCTTGTAGTGACAGACAGTGAAGTGTAGTCAATGTTAGAGTGTAGATATTTCCCAAATGCAGGCTTCGTGAGCTTGCGTACTGAATTGATTATGCTGTTCATTTATTCCACACATAAGTCTACGAGTATTTATGACTGAGATAAACATCAGAGATTATCCGCTACATGAGATTCTTAAAACTATGGCTGATAAAGCTAAGATTTGAGGCACCCTGAAGATGAACGAAGAAGATTCCTCCGAAACTTTGGCAACCATATGTGAAACTACACGTTGCCATAACCCACAAGATCTCAGTCTGAAGCCGATAAAGTTAATCAAGGACACAGACAGGACTATGTAAGATTTGAGGTTTTCACGGCGGTGACTATGAAGAATGCCTTCTTCTGGGATGTGGGGCCTGTAGATCTTGTGTAAACCGACGTTTGGGAGGAATGTATCGCAGCCACCTGCTCACGCTGGTTCCTCGTTCGCGGATTTTTCTACCCTGAAGATTGAGGCGGCACGTTCCTCCGAAATGTCGGTTTACACAAAATCTACACGGCACCACGTCCCAGAAGACGGCATTCTTCACAGATAGGACTGTTACTCCTTATACAAACTCCGTGGTTTTAGTCCGCAAGCGAACTATACCGACCGAGCGACCGCCGCTTGTCAGCAAAGTTTAGTGCCAACTTTTTGCGGATAGAGGGTGTCGCGTGGTCAGCTCAACGAATCCCCACGGCCAAAAATTTCGGTTTTCTAGACCGGAGCCGCTATTTCCTTGAAAGACCTCCTCAATTATCATCACGAGTCTGAGTGCACCCCGTTCCAGACGAACTACTCAGGAAATCTGGTAGCGCCGGGAATCGAACCTGGACCTCTAGATCTGTAGCCAGGAACGCTGACCACTAGACCACAGAGACAGTCCTGTTAGTCCTTATAGCAATACAAATTATTCTGACTTCAAGAAAGTGCCAAATAAAATTTATACATCGAAATACAATCAGTAAGCAGCCCATATGAGCATATTTTATGATATACACCGAACGTCGTAGCGATCGAGTGAGCACCAGTCCTGTCTGGTGTACGAGGGAACCCGGAGATACTATTCCTTGTCTGAGATTTATCGCGATTTTCCTTAGTACCTGCAGGTAAAAGCCAAGATTATGCCTCAATTTGGGCCGTGACGGAATCCTTCTGCATTCTTTCCAATTCATTATTCATCAATCATCTTACCGTTTGACGATATATACTATAATAGTATATTATTCTATTGCCAAATTAAAAACGGAGATCTTTTCATTTATTCAGGGGATGAATCGTGCGAACGAAGGGACCGTTCCACTTTGTGTTCATTCGTGCAAAGAGCATGCGAAGATATTACGAAACGTGATGCGGGCTGTCAGAAACAAAAATAATTAACAATTTTGACTTTGGATATAGTCAATGTGAAATCATCCATTAAATTAACTGAATCATTTATTATGAGAAGGTTTTGAGTTGCTGGAACCAGACTTTGTATTACAAAGAAAGAATTAGTTTCACTGCTGCTGTGTTTCAAAGTTACCATTTTACTGTAGGTGAACTGTCTACTCCATCACAAAATCATATTTGTAAACAAATTATTGTTTCTTCATATCGCTACATTTTCAAAATTAACTCATGTCATACAGTTTATTAAAAATAATTAGCGGTTTTATAATAACAAGGTATTAATGTTTTATTGAATACATTTTATTTCCGAATATTTTGAATTGATATTTTTTTCCCTCCTGACTCACTATCTTTTTTCAAAACTAGTCAAATATCATGGAGGCGCCGTTTGACAGTCTCTTACAGGGGATACAGGCGAAACAAATTACTGTAGAGAACATATATGAAACTAGAACTAAGTAACGGAATTTGCATAAATGGATATGGGGATTAAACTGCCACCTTAAAATGGTCCATATTGTTTCCAGGTGCACAGCCGGACTTACCATTTGTTCTCAGAGCTATATCTAAACGAGGTAATGAAGGAACAACAAAGTGGCTCAAAAACAAATGAAACGAATTGTGTGTGACCCAAATAATGCTACAACTGGACGAGTCTCTGCCACAAGTTCACCCATTTTCTGAGTCACATGACCGAATGCATCGAATGAGACGAATACGAATACATAAATGCAATGCGTTGATATTTAATTAACAACCTGTAAGATCTGCTAGCAATGCGTAATTACACAGAGTGCAGCTAGTATTACAATAAAATAATAATGTTTTATTTAACAAATCTTATTTCAGAGTCCTGGAAATTATTTTCTCTTATGATTCATGCCCCTTTCAAAATTAATCCCGTATAACCCATTTTTATTATGCATCAGAAGTAGTCATTGAAACCGTTTTCAAAATGAATGCAGCAATGCATCGCTCGACTTGTGCCATTTTCAGATATGCTGTAAGTGTCTGATTTGGAAAGCAAATCCGTAATAAAAGTGAATATGTACAAATTACTTACTTGTGCCCTTCTCAAAACAGACGATTCAATTGCCATTTTGACGATCCAGGAACCTGCCCCAGGCGTACAACAATTGCTTCGAACGAGGTCTCTTTATTAATTAGAGCAAACCGGTAGCTCGGGCATTTCTCCGTGACTAATTAAGAACGCGTACACATCTGAAAGACTTGCTATGGCACCATAAACGTTGCTTCTAAGGAGCTGGTAACAATGACCTTAAACTATACCGGTGCAGGTCAGTTGCAGAAGCGTGGCTAATTGAGCTCGTACTCCACGCGATGTGCGTGAGGTGTCTGTTTCCTCAAATAAAAGAATACGCGTAAGCCTTCAACGAAGAATAACATGAACGTATACAATGAAGAAGATCAAGGATGTGATACTCCTTGGGTAGTCAAGAGAGGCTTATCACAGAGTCCGAAGATTTAGTATCATGTACACAAGAGCAGGATTTCAGTTCTCACATCGGTGGTTATGAATAGTGTCTTCTTTCGGGATATAACGTCAACGGACTACACGGCGTTACATCTCAGGATACAGAAATCTTCATGTCCACAGTAGTCTGCTATTAAGATTTTATCTTGAGCACGTAACAGATCAGGGTTTAATAATAATAATAATACTAATAACACTAATAACACTAATAATAATAATAATAATAATAATAATCGTCATCATCATCATCATCATCATCATCATCATCATCATCATCATCATTGGCAGGACTGCTCTTTTTGAACCACAGCCTTCCTTAAAAGGTTCCACCAGGTTTGCCATCCGGTTTTCCCTTCTTTGGATTTCAAAACAAAAGCACGATCGTCAGCCCTGCGCCCAACCCTCAACCTGAAGGACCAGAGCTGTGTATTTATGTCCCTGAGTGACAGGGTCCCCCAGTCATAGGCCCAGTCACTGGATTCCATTTTCATCGCCTTCTATGACTCACTGGGCTACGGTGGAAGTATTTTAATCTCTTCTTCATCTCGCATTAAAGTACTCTACTTCACGATGTTCATCTGTCGTATCAGAGCGTGTAAGTTATCCAACGCTGATTAGAAAGAAACGCGATGAACGTGAGGTTAATGCAAGGGTGGGCAACTATATTAACATTTTAGAAATCTGCTGAAATTTTAGAGGCCAAGCACGGATATCCAATACTCGCTTCTCTCAGAAGAACACTGCGAGAACCCATCTCCGATGGTCATAAAGTCATGACGGGTGTCTAAACCGTGTCGGAATTTGCGGACGTTTCGATGGGCAGAGGCGGCGGCTATATCTTACTGAGTGAGCGGGACTGGCTTACTGCCGTATTATTAAAACGTCTATTTTTGTGTTTTTAAAGACACCGAGATTTTGCCTTAAAATGAAACACTGATAATTCAGTAAGATTTTAGGAGGAAGGATGACGCAGGATTGGTTGTTTCGGGCCCAATGCATACGTCATGGGCGGTGATAATGCATGTAAGAATTAAGGTAGGATTATAACGGTTACGAGAGGAGAAAGGTGCCATAAAAATTGCCCATTAGTGAGTTTTTCCCTCCAGTAAATAGAGGTCAATTTACATTGTGTACGATATCGGAAATCTACCTGAAGCCTGTAACTTATGCTAGGGTTACAATGTATTTATAAATAAAATATCAAGGTTTGGATTATTCTATTTTAAAATGAACTGAACTAGAAATTTATGACGCCGTTTTAAGTGCTTCATCCAAAATAAGAGGTGTACCTAGTTTGTAAATTGAAAATTATACAACACAGTTAAAATAAGCAGGAGCGTCTCCTTTATGTGTACTTCAAATGAGCAGAATATTGAAGACTTATGGGACATACCGTAAAACATGTGCACGGTTTACCTATCGGATTTTAATACAGTAAAAGTGTGTTTCGTACAGAAGTTGCGGCGAGGTTGCGAATTCAAATTTCGCAAAGCTAGCTTCAGTGGATCATGAAATTGCCTTGTCCAACCGAACATTTATATGTATGTATGTAGTATGTATGTATGTGTGTGTGTATGTATGTACGTAGATAGGTATGTATGTACAATGTATGCATGTATGAATATTCTCAGTTTTCGGAGGAAAGGTACAGAAAAGGAACGACCTGAAATGTTGTTTGTGGAAGAAATGACTATTATAGTTCTATGCGTTATGTAGAATCCGTCACCACATATTTCAGCTCACAAGTCGGAAGGTCGCGGGTTCAAATACCGATGAGGTAATTGGATTTTTTCAATTGACCTAATCCGCACTATGGCCCTGGGGGTCACTCAGCCTCTAACAGAAATGAGTACCAGGAATTAAATAAATAAATTTCCTGGGGAGTTGAGCGCGGCCGGCGGTTAAGGCTGACAACCGTACCGCCAACTTTGAGCCGATTGTCTAGATAATGTGGGGGCCTCGACGTCTCACAACCCTATGGACCTTCACGGCCTGTTACAGGTATAGCTTTACTTTACTTTTACTGGAGGTGTGCCTGAAACTAAGTAAGTATAGTGGTTGGTAGATTCTAAAGACTTCTGACTGTGATGTATAACACACAGAATTACTGGGTTTCTGGACTTGTTCCATCGTCCGGTATTCTAGAAAAGAGAGAACACGACGTTTCGAAAACTGGATCTGTTTTCTTCCTCAGGTGAGGAGGAAGAAACCTACTGAGTTTCAAAAGGGTCCAAATGAGTAGGTGTCTTCCTCCCTTCACCTGAGAACAGAAATATATCCAGTTTCCGAAACTTCGTGTTTTCTATTTTCTAGACTTTCGGACAATGGAAAAAGTCCAAAAACCCAGTAATTCTGTGAAGTAGTAGCTGTACATACTTCAAACAGTACACTAAATCATCAAGTGATTCCCACCCCAGAAACTTCTGGCGCCGGTTTGATGTTGCCAGTGGTGAAGGTACACAATTTATTGTAACTAGGGATGAAATATAATTGATTGGCATATAAAAAGCTGCTTGTGTGAATGGGAGAGAGATTAACCCCACCAATAAGCACACTTACGCGCGGGGATGCCATGCATCCTTAATGTCAAGGAATAATGAACATAGAAGAAAATTGTTAAGAATTTTCTTGAAACCCATAGAAACGAATAAAATGTCTCCGTCGTAACATTTATACTTGGATTCGTTTGAACCATCGGTAAATAATATTTATTTTATTCGTCTCTTAAGAAAGTCCCCAGCCTAAGGACTTGCAGATTATTCAGATGACAGCGATGTTAAAATAAATGTTTACATTTCTCTAAGCTTTCCTCCAGAACTTATTACAGGTATTTAAGCAAAATAATTTGATTACTTTCAGTATTTCTTTGACAGCTGAATTACGTAGGCCTGCAGAGAGGCTCATAATTTGCGCTCTTCACCGAACGCTGTTCATTCATTGTTATACAGGATGTTTCACGACTTTAGGGCATAACTGCAGGAGGTGATTTCCTAGGCCTTTGTGATCAAAAAAGTTATATAAACATGTGTCCGATTTTGGACGGTTACGGAGTTATGACCATTTTAAACTCAGAATAGAAGGTAACGATTACTGACAATAAACGGAACAAAATAATAAACCAGCATAATACATGATACATTTAAAGTATGAATGGAAAGTTAACTTCGTGAAATTATCTTTAATTTGAATCGATTGGTGCTTAAAGCTGATTTTCGAAAATGTCACCGCCGGCCGCAACACAGGCTGCCGCTCGGTTGTGAACCGCGCCGGACATGCCAACCCACCCCGCCTTACGTAGCTCTCAAGTGTCGAAATAACGAGAACGCTCTGTCTGTAGCTGGCTAAAAATAGCGACCTGCCAGCTGATAGACGCGGTTCGTACGAGGGCATGTACGGGAATGAAAACACGGTCATAACTCCGTAATCGTCCAAAATCGGACACATGTTTATATGAACTTTTTTGATCACAAAGACCTAGGAAATCACCTCCTGCGGTTATGTCCTAAAGTCGTGAAACATTGTGTATATCCTGTTAGAGTGATTAAATAAAAATAGTTTACATGAAAAGAGCATGCAGCATACAGGGAGAAAAAAGTAGCTCCACACATGATTGTCGTCCTAGGCGTAAATGGGAGTACGTCAAGTCAAAGTCAAAGTCAGAGTCACGTTACAACCGACGGCAAGTCAGTCTTGGTGTTAAGCCCCATCTGGGACCCAAGATGTGGGGGCCCTCTCTTCTTGTCATAACTTATATAATAGCGACCGACGGTCTACTGAACAACAATCTACAGTACTTCATTTCCAAGGTAACGTACTCAAGGTCAGTCGTTACAAAAGTTTGGTCATGCTGGGACCCGAAACCAAGAACAACTCTGCTGGTGAGAGCAAGAACCTGAACCTGCGTTTGCACCGATTTATTTAAAGTGGTTTCATGATACAGAAAAGACAGCAGAATGAAGTAATACATTAGTGATTAGTTAGCATTTTGCAAAGGAAAATCGTGGCAAATTTGGAAATTGTTCCTAGAGGGGAACTCACATATTGCATTATCATATGATGTTTTTCCGCACATATGCGGAACTCTCAATGAGCAGGCAAATTCTTCTGACTGCTCGCCAAAGCGTTCAACAGAACCTCTTAGAAGACCATACCCTTATACGGGCATGTGATACGGTTGCTGGTCACTGTATTTAACGCCACAAATGCTACATAATTTTGAATGCAGGTAATTATCCAGGTAACCATGGATCGAATCACAGTGTTCTACAAGGTAAGAATATAATTTACTTGGGCCAAGCTATAATTCCGTGAAGAAAAGGAAGAAAGGAGCGCGGGGTTGTTCCAGTGACTCATAAAATGCACGCAACTGACGTCTAAATACAAAATTATACATACAATTGCCCATTCGTTTGTAATAGATATCTTCATACGCTCTCTGCTCAAACAGGCCGGGTTTAATGCAACCCTAGGTGACCAAAGTGGACAGATTTCACTCTGTTTCAATGATAGACCTATCTATGATTTACTTCATGTGTCACTTTTGTATATGATGAGGACTTTTGAGAAATTTCAAGCCCATTTCGAGTTTTATGTAAAGCAGGGACTATATTTCCGATCGCGGTGACCGCGCGGTCTAAGGCATGAACTGCTTTCTCTCGCTCGAACGCTAGGATCGTTTGTTCGAATCCCGCTCAAGGCATGGATGTCTATTTGCGTTCGTTCTGTGTTTGCGTTATTCTGTGTAGGTAGAG
The DNA here is from genome assembly GCF_002891405.2 of Cryptotermes secundus. Classification (NCBI taxonomy): domain Eukaryota; kingdom Metazoa; phylum Arthropoda; class Insecta; order Blattodea; family Kalotermitidae; genus Cryptotermes; species Cryptotermes secundus. The sequence goes on along the minus strand of NW_019727114.1, from coordinate 32,701 downwards.
GCCTTGCGACGGGCTCAGCCCCATCCAAGGAGCCCTACTGGCTGTGTACAGGATTAAGAGGCTGAAAAACCGGCCAAGTTCCAATAATGGACTGCAGATAGATAGATAGATAGATAGATAGATAGATAGATGCGAAATATATTACTCCAACACGGTCTGAATTAAAAATGGTTTAAATACTCACAGTGTAACCTCCATTCCACAATATCACATTCCTTCAATGTTTATCTTCTTTCCTATCGTTTTTACTTTCTCCATTGCTCTACAGCCCTTTGGAATTTAGCCGCTTTTTCAATTTCTTAATCATATACACAGTCGGTAGGACTCGTTGGACGAGGTATCAGCCAATCGCAAGGCCGCTACCTAAACACAGGACGACACTAACACAGACATCTGTGCCTCGAGTGGGATTCGAACCCATGATCCCAGTGTTTGAGAGGATGAAGACGGTTCATGCCTTAGACCACACGGCCACTCTGATCGGCCGTATTCATCTGTTTATGTTTATGGGTTAGTTAACGATGTTGCTAATAATTCAGACTATGTAACTTCGAATGGTAAGATGATTAATGAATAATGAATGGAAGAAGCTGTAGAAGAAAGCGGTCGTGGCCTAACTTGAGGAACTATCCTGGCATTTGCCTGGAGTGACTGAGAAAAGATAAAAAAAAAAACGTTCTCTGGGTATGAGCCCAGGACATTCCGAATATGCAGCAGGAGGGCTAGCAATTCGATCTCAGACCAGTCTGCAGCCACCTGCTCACGCTGGTTCCTCGCTCGCGGATTTTCTACCCTGAAGAGGAAGGCGATACGTTCCTCCGAAACGTCGGTGTACACAAGATTTACACGGCGCTACAGCCCAGAAGACGGCATTCCTCAAATTCCCTCAACCTCGTCTCCGCATATGCCGAACAGACTAGCTCGCAACAGGTGCATGTTAAGGTTGTCCGGTAGAACAAAGGCTCTCACTCCATCATAGTACCCCGCAGGGTCTTCTATCATCACATAAGAATACAATGGTCCACTTAGCGGTACTTATTTCAAGCCTAAAGAATTCCTACTTTATCAGAATTGATTATGTTGTTCTGTAAGTGTGCGTCGATTGTTTTTTCATTCGTTTCTAATACTGTATATTATCCCCTGTCTGAGGTAAGCCTATTTTGCGCTCACGAATTCTCGAGATTTGGCTCTGTTCCCTTCTTCAGGGCAGCAATAACGATCTAGTATTAAAGTTACCTCTTCAAACGTTGTGTCAAACACATTTCAGAAGATGGCAATGTCGGACATTATATTACTCGTAATACGAAAAACGGATTATTTCCAGGAATAAATGAATATACCCTACCAACCTTTCATTATTTATTCCTGATTCAAAAGAAATATCAGTTATCTTGGAATGTTTCTAATTGTATGAATCACCTTAGTCGGAAATTCAGAGACTAAGAGGCGGTTTGGGAGACCTAAGCGTAGGTGAGAAGATGATATTAACATTAATCGTAGAGAAATGTTGTTAAGGGCTGGAATGAACTGACAAAAACGGCCCAATTGCGGGTTAGTGTGAAGTCAGTAACGATCCTGTATTCCCTTCAATTATCTGGAATTTGGTTCTAACTCCAGGAATAAGGATCCTTCTAGAGGAGGTAACAGTTGATCTAGTCAAGAAATATATCACCTTTAAGGCAGCGTCTACACGAGCGCACAAAATGCGTCCGTTGTAACGAACGTACTTTGCTGAGGGCGTTCCTGAGGTCACCACACAGTTGCAGAATGCGATGCGTAGTTTTTTGTCTGCAATGGAGCAATGGAGCGGAGCATTCGCCTCTCTTGTTTATTTCTACAACGGACGTCACGACGTTCGTTACAACGGACGCATTTTGTGCGCGTGTAGACACTGCCATATAGCACACGGATACACATTACCGAGCTCCCAGTAGCCCGAAACTAGGCCTTATACAGAGCCAGATGAATCCAGTTCAGATTCTCACACCTTATTCCTTTAAGATCCATTTAAGTGTCATCCTTCCATCTGCGCCTGGGTCTTGCACGGATATTTTACATTCAGGAGTTCCAACTATAATGTTGTAAACATTTCTAATAGTTTTCTTGCGTGCTACATGCCCCACCTCCTTGCTTAATAGTATTTGATGCCGATCACAGTGGCCACGCGGTCTAAGGAATGAACCCTCTTCGCCCGCTCGAACACTGGGATCGTGGGTTTGAATCCCACTCGAGGAATGGATGTCTGTGTGCATTTATTCTGTTTCTATTGTTCTGTGTGTAGGTAGCGGCCTTTTGACGGGCTGATCCCCTGTCCAACCAGTTCTACCGACTGTGTATAGGATGAAGAGACCCAAAAAGTGGCCTAGTTCCAAAGGGCTGTAAAACCATAGGGAGAGAGAGAGGGAGAGAAATAGTATTTGATGAACAAAAATTGCGAAGTTGCTTATCATCAAAATTACTCCATCCCCTGCTACGTACTCTCTCTTAAGTCCTAATATTTTCTTGACCACTCTGTCTCAAAACACGCCAAATTTACCCTCTTCCCTCAAAACGAGAGACCAGGTTTCATACTCATTTAAAAGAAATTGTAAAATTGCATTAAATTAAATTCTAATTATTATTATTATTATTATTATTATTATTATTTCTGTTATTATTATCATTATCATTTTAATCTCTAGTTCCAAAATAGGAGGAGGGAGGCAAAAGATTGTGAACTAAATAGCAGCAGGCGTTCCCAGAATTCTGTTCTAAATTTCTTGATGAGTGTAACATTTACTCGTTGCTGCCGTTCCCAAATATCTTAACGTTACCAGATTTCGTTAAGCATGTCCATACACTATACTGAAAATTAGTTCAGATTCAACTTGCATGTAGGCCCGTTATATATACCACGTTACGCACGAATTTTTATTATGAGGCCTATTTGATATATTTTCAGAGATTCCATGAGTTTCACTTGAGGTTCACATGAAATAGTGGACAGATACAGAAATAAAATCATTTTGCAACTCTGTGTCCACACTTCATCGATACCCGATACAGATCAATATGAAACATGTCACGAACGGAACTACTTTTCTACTGCCACGAACGGAACTACTTTTCTACTGCGCATCTGTTGTATACGCTTCGTGCAAGAACTCATGAAGTGTTTTACAATCCCTTTAGCTTTGACATGCTTGACCTCTAAATTGCTACTATATTTGATACAACTATGACTAGTATTACTCCTCTCCAAATTTGGTCAACAACCTTGCCGAGTTTGCGCAAGTTGGCCCCGTGTTAATAGGACATGTTCTCGTTCTTACGTCATGTATCATAGATCTCTGTACTCTCATGTGACCGTAGTTGGATCTGTTGAATTATTCACGTCGTACGTGAGAGCCTTTGTGGCTCACAAGATAAAGCGGTGGACTAAGAATCGAATGACCAGGCGTTAATCCCTCACGGGTTTTGTACGCAGCCTGGAACGGGGATTTCAAAGTGGCCTCTTTCCGGAAAACGTTTGCTTGAAATGAAGGTAGTTGAAGATTGAAACAGGTCACTTACTTGCATTTCGTGACGAGATCTTAGGCCTTGTTTTAATTTCTGGCAACTACATTAAGGTTCATAAATAGATATAAAGGAGCGCTCCAGTGAGACGTATGAGAAAAGATTAAAGTAAAGCTCAGCGTATTCTTGAATTCGACACTGCGTAAGTATGAGCACTTAGTTTCACGCTCCGGCCGCTTTGATCCCGGTACGTAGTTAATGGTTGGCTGTGTTGATCTCACAGCCAGTCTTGACGTGGGGCCTCTGAGAATCCCTAACCCTGAGAGATTTTGAATCCCTGTTATCAAGACCGCAGCCAGTCGCTTTACTGAGTGAGATGGCAAAGTATAGTTCTTTCATAATTGTGTTTTCCGGTAGTGACGGCATTCGTATATTGAGTATACTAGTTGCAGAACGTTTGAGACAATTATCACACTTAAATGGACACTTCACTATTCGTCTTATGTTTGGTGCAAAACTTATAACTTGCTATACAGCATTTCATTTGAATTATCACAACCATGATCTTGCTACGAGCATTTTCGGCACATCCACGGCGCGAAACCCACGGTTTCTCTTCTTTTTGGTCTGAGTTCTGAAATATTAAAATCAGTATTTGTTCAGTACGTCTTATTTTGAAAATTAAATCTGTGGTTCTTTCCTGATGTCCTACGCGAATGTCTCATTTTACTTGCATTCTCATATTAAATACACACATATATGACGCATGGCTACGATTGTACTTGCGAAGGAGTAAATTGGGAAAGTGAACTGGATTGAATTGATTTCAGGTGCAATCAAACTGAGGTGTTCCATACTGGGGAATTGCTTAGCCCTCACGCTGTCTCAATGGATCTTTCGGTATAATGTCCAGTATGACTCTCTTCACATATTTTCGGCCGGATACTCTTGTTTTAGTGACAAAGCACGGGCCCTTGAGTATTATGTGAGATGTGAACTGATTGAACGGACTCGGTCAGGTCAAATCTGTGGATCAATTGTGCTTAAGTGGCGATTATCACGAAGCGTCAAAAGAAGGAATTTCTTTCGTTCCGTTAGTCATTTAAGTCATTTATATTAAGTAGCAGGTGTTGGTCACATTGATATTCCATAGAAGTATTCGCGAGCCGTGATATTGGCTACACTACTCAATACGAAAATGGTGGTAGGAAAGTCAAATGCGGATATGGCGTTTGGTGTATTTTATGGGGATTTTTGAGTTCGTTGTTTCGTGAGAATGATATCGTTGAAGTAGGCAGATGTTGTGGTCGGAAGTATTAGCACATAAATTATATTAGCTATAGCCGTTCTGGTTGCTGTATATGAGCTTCAGAATATATTGTTCAGGAATACAGGCTTTCCAATCATGACGTCTGCTCTGTATTTGGAACATTACTTAGACAGTAAGTACATGTATGTTTACTGTGGTAGTGATTGTTATATGGAAGTTCTGTTGTCAGATGTGTATGTAGTTATTGTATGCCTGCAGGTTTGGAACATCTGCCGATTGAGCTTCAGAGGAACTTCACATTAATGAGGGATTTAGATGCAAGGGCCCAAGCCCTAATGCGGAATATTGACCGCTTAGCAGACGAATACCTTCGAAATGTAAAGACATTAACACCCGAAAAGAAGAAGGAACAAATGAGTAATATACAGAGCCTTTTTAATAAGGCAAAGGAATATGGAGATGACAAAGTACAGCTAGCTATTCAAACATATGAGTTGGTAAGATCTTAAAGAAGAATTGGGTTGTGGTGGTGTGAGGTGGATTCATCTGGCGCAGGAAAGGGTCCAGTACTGGATTTTTGTGTATGTGGTAATGAACCTCAGGTTCTGTAAAAGGCAGGGAATTTTTTGATTAGCTGACAGCTGTTGGCTTCTGTAGTAGAAGTTCAAACAGAAACATGCAAGATTGACATCTTTTATTCAAAACAAACGAGGGTATTTTAATAAAAATATGCATGACAGGAAATAAATAATGAAAGTTGTTTAACAGTTGCTACATTGGATCCATTATAAATTATCAAGTGACTGCATGAAAGACGTTTTCCCATGTGGAAACTCTGGTATTTTATACCTCAAAATCAGTTTCAGTTACACATAGCATGACCTATTTAATTGGGGCAGTTAGTGTAAAAATAAATTTATCTGTTTTTTCATCATGTGAAGTTTTGGTCCTGTGAAGCCTGTTATAGTGTGAAAGTTTCATGTTACTTTATGACACCATGGTAAATGAGCCCACACAAGAGCATGGTGCATCCCCAGGTTTCACCCACAGGAGATAACATTCAGATTGAAGGTTAACTACATATATGTTGAATAGGTGGTTGTAGAGGGTTGATCATGGTCCTCATTTTATGGCTTGGGCAGTGAGTTACAAAACATCACCTTGAAAGTCTGACTTGCTATGAAACATTACATAGCAGCTTCACAATTTTTTTCCTGTGCTCTGTGTTGTGAGGCAACCCACACTATTTTAAAATTTACCACCATATTATTTGGTGCATAGCACTGCCAGCCTTAGAAATTTATTTGTAGAAATAGGATTCAAAACCTAACATTAGAATTTGCTTGCAACAGGTCCACAAGATTAGGCTTTTGGTTTTGTTTCTAAAAATTTTTGGCACTGCTAAAATGCTAACATTCGAAGTTATGTGGGTCACCTGTTGATACATACATACTGTTGTACTGTTCACCAAATGTTAGTAAGTAATCAAATAGAGATGAACAGGACATGTAGCACACATAGAAGAACAGAGAAATGTGTATGTTTTGATTGAAAGTCTTGAAGGAAAAAGAGACTTCTTGAAAAATATGTGGATGGACAAAACAAACAAAATCCATGATTTCAGTCCACAAGTAAACCATACCAACCGAGCGACCGCTACTTGTCGGCGAAGTTTAGTGTCAACTTTTGTGGGTAGAGGGTGTCGCGTGCTCAGCGCAACAAATCCCCACAGCCATTAATTTCGGTTTTCTAGACAAGAGCTGTTATTTCCTTGAAATAGCTCCTCAGTTATCATCACGAGGCTGAGTGGACCCCATTCCAGACCCACTACTTCTCCCAAAAAATGTGGTAGGACTGGGAATCGAACCCGGACCTCTGGATTTGTAGCCAGGAACACTGACCACTAGACCACACAGGTGGTCATCTGGATAGACAGGCATCATATTAATTACTGATTTTAGAGAAAGTGGAAAGTTGTGGATTCAGTTGGCTTCGGTTAGGGCCCAGTTGCAGATATCATAAATACAATGCTAAACCTTTAGGGAATTTCTAGATTGGCTTTGCAAGAAGGATTCTGATCAAACTAGTTGTTTATTCTATGGTGGTATTACATATAAGAAAACTATTCAACCAAGTATCAACTTCTGTAGAGCCCAAACCCCACTTACAAAAATTGGGTGCATTTCTGGTTACTGAGGTCTTATATGACAAAAAGGACTCGCATCTATTTATGAAATATGTTGCAGGTACCTGTTGTTCTTAGACTTGTGAATTGTGCTGAGCCTTCATTCACAGTTTTATGGTCAAGGGGATGGTAGTTCTTAGTATGTGGCTTAAATTACTAGTACAAAAGATACAGCAACAGGCTGCCTGCCCCTGCATCCTTTAAAGGCAGTACTCTGTCCCTGTAGTGTGCAACAGTTACACATGAAACAGATCACCTGTACTATTAATATATTTATTTTGTCCGATTTACAAAGCAGTAGCAGTTTTTCCTATATTGTATCCAGTGTGGTCTAGAGGTCCAGGTTCGATTCCCAGTGCTACCAGATTTTCTGAAAAGCAATGGGTCTGGAATGGGGTCCACTCAGCCTTGTGAGGATAATTGAGGAGTTATTTGAAGGAAATAGCGGCTCCAGTCTAGAAAACCAAGATTAATGGTCGTGAGGATTTATTGCGCTGACCACGCAACACCCTCTATCAGCTAAAGATGGCACTAACTTCACTGACAAGCGGTGGTCACTCGGTCAGTATAGTTCGCTTGTGGACTAAAACCACGGAGTTTTTTTTTTTATGGTGTCCAGTAGCAGGTCTGTTTGTATAGGTACATATGTATTGCAGTCATTAAGTCACACATAATTTGTTTCATATTTGTAGGTTGACAAACACATCAGGCGGCTTGATTCAGACCTTGCAAGATTTGAAGCAGAAATACAAGACAAGGCATTAAGCAACTCTAGAAACCAAGAAGACTCAGTATCAACAAAGAGTATGGTCTTCAACTTTATTTTGATACTAAAAATTAAAAGCATATATACAATCATTACTCATGTACCATATACACTTTTCTGACTAAAAACATGTCATGTGTTATATTCTTGATAGCATTCAGTCTACCAAAGTCAGTACCAGAATTTTGGCTGATCCAGTATGTGTAAATCAAGAGAACCAGTTTTAAGTAGTGTCCTAATAATAAATGGCTCTAAATTTAGTGAAATCCCCATTTAAGGTTTCTTTGTGGATCAGTGGATTCAGACACTAAACTGAGGAAAATCGTAAGTGGAGGAAATTTAGCATTGAGATTACTGACTTGGTGTCTTTGAAATAGAATGTTACATGGGGGATAACCTTAAATTGAGTAGCACTGAACAGGAGTTCCTTAAGCCATTGCAGCAATACATGCACCCTCCTCCTCCCAGAGCTCTGTCATGTCTTGAAGTATGTGTATCTTGCAGAAGGACGTAAAAAGTTGAAGGAAAAGGAGAAAAAGAAACGTGTTGGTGGTGGTTCTTCTGAAGAGGAAGCTGTGAAAGCAGCGCGGAAGAAACAGAAGAAAGGCAGCGTCAACTCTAGCAGTGGAACTGTGTCAGGTTCGGGCGCAAGTTCAGCTTCTGGAGGATTAGCTGCACTTGCAGGTGTAGACACTGGCTTGGCATCAGTGTTGCCCGGATTGGCTGGAATAGCTCATCCCTCAGATGTACTTGACATGCCAGTGGACCCCAATGAGCCTACATATTGTCTCTGTCACCAGGTGTCATATGGGGAAATGATTGGCTGTGATAACCCAGATGTAAGTGCAATAGAAATCTGATATATGACTCACTTTTTTTGTAATATACTAATCTGTTTACTGCTTTCATGGCATGTCTGTCACCTCACTGGATGTATGTTATATTGAAGGCAGTACCCTGGTAGTCAGAATATTGTCACTTTTTTGGGGGTATGTGACTATAGACGGGGAATGGTTGCTGAATTGGATTTACTGACCGCTTGTACACACTGCTCTGAACCATGAGTAATTACAGTGCTATCGCTAATCTCCACATTTTACAAATCACAGCAGAACCCACTAAGCTTTTTCCAGCCTGCTGTCTTCATCAGCTATTCTCTAGCAACGATTTCTAACAGTGGAGATTCTTCAGCTTCTCACACCCTTAACACAGTTGCCTGTGCAGAACTCTTTGTCAACTGCCAACTAGAGCACAATCTCTTCTCAGCCTTCCTTGCAGAGCTCAACTAAACTGACAATTGAACTCTCACTCACCAACCAGCTACTTCACGTCACTTCTCTCAACTGAACTGCTGACAAGTCATAGCAAGTCGACTGGTGTCCTCATTATATGACCGCATGGTGGACCCAACAAAAAACATGGCATCCAACAATCCTATTGAGTCATGGGTGGTTTCCTAGGAATAGACTAGATATTGTTTGCCTGAGAACTTAGAAACGGGTGTTTATCTGCTTATTGCTGTACTCATCTGTTTCAAGGTCTCTGCCCAGCAATGAGTCTATATGCCACAATATTGACAACCAGGGAAGAAGTGGAGTATATGGTTATTTTTATGGGTTGTGACTTGTTCCTGTCAACCCGAAAATCTCGGAAAGAACAGAGAAACTGATGAATCATTAAAGAAAGAAACCAGCACTGCTGGAAATAATGCCAAAATTATTAGCGAGAAGTGATGTGTCACTGGTTTGACACCCTTCAGCATTGCCTGATGTACTCTGTATGTTGGGCAGTGTGTGTGAATTGTTGCCATTTGAGGTATGCAGTATGTTGGTAATGCTGCCAACATTGGGAATCTCTTGCATGACGTGTTTTCAAGGCACATGTTTGGTATGCTCTAAAATGAAATATTGAAATTCCTATTGCATTTTGCATAATTACTAATCATTGCATGGAAAATTAAATACCAAGTTTTTTTTTTCACAGACAAAGTTTGACAACCTTGTGCCATGTGCTATACTATACAACTGGCCAGTGTTTCTGTGTGACAAAGCAACTGAATGGAACCAAGGCAATATATGCAGAGACCTATCAGAAAGTTCAGTCTGACCTAATAACAATGTAAATTTTCACATTCTGCCAGAATGTATCCCTTTCATGGTAGTCTTGAGATGGTTTAGCCCATTTCAAGCACTCCTGCCATTTCTGGAAGGGTGCTTGAAACTGTTCTATCAGAATAACTACATATGTTGTATTCATTTCTTCAGTGTTGTCTTCCTTATCGTCAAAACTTCTTCCAGGAGTGAGTACTTCAATTTCCTAGGCCAATCAGTGGCTGCCGTGCTGAGTGGACCCAGTTGGACTCCACTCACCACCAAGAAAATTTAAAAAAAGAAAATGTTAAGTTCAGCCTTAGGTGCAAAATCAAGATAGTATAGAGGGTGTGTGGTACCACAGGAATATTATTTTGTTTTGCCAGTTACACATAGGACAGGCAGTATGGGAATGTGTGTTATGATGGAGCCAGGTGACTTTTTCCCATATTTCTGGACATTCTGTTGTAATCAAATCATGCAAATGTGCTGGAACCCCTCAGTAGAATGCCTGATTCAAAGACTGATCATCAGGGATACAATGAACTAAGATCTTCATGAATGAAAAATGTAAACATGACTTTGACATGTGATGGTAATCGTTGATATTCCTCAACAGCACCTCTTGAGCTGACATTCAGTATCCATAAATGAAGTGATTTAAATTTAAAAGCCATAGTTCACACATCATTCTTCAAAAGTAGCATGCAACACAGGATCCAAGCACCACCATGCAACTACAAATGTCCATAATTCTGTAACAATGAAATTTATGATGAAACATATTATTAGTTCAAACAGTTATTGTAGATTTAATGGTAGCTGTGTAAATAAATTTTCTTCCAGTTACATTTGTTGCCATTTAACTTTGAATATCTGTGACTTTGTAACAAATACAGACTGTATTTTGATACAGCTTCTTTGTTTAAAATCCTTTATCTCCAAAAATTTGGCAACTTTCTTCAGACACAGACACCAAAATCAGCTGTCAGTAAATCCCTTGAAAATGTTTCAGACAGTGCTAACAGGTACAAGTAAGATTCAGAAAATCAGGAGAAAAATAATGTATGGAAATTTTGATTGTCTAGTTAAAATATTATCTTTTTACTTTCTAAAACAATGAAGATGAGAATATATAAAATATCTGTAAGCCTAACATTTGTTTGGTATGGGTGATAAATATGGTCTCTTATTTTGAGGGAAGAACAGCAAACTGAGGAAGGTATTTCGACCTAAGGTGGCTAAAGTAAGCAATCAGCTTAGGATATTAGATAACAAGAACTACATAATTTATGTGGATCACATAATATTATTAGGATAATGAAGTGAAGGAGGCTGTAATGATCTGAACATATATGCAGGATGGGAGACGACATAGAATGTATACATAATTTTCTTCTTTTGTTGGGGAAACAGCCGTTGGAAGAGTGTAAAGGGTTGTGATGATAGAGGTGGATGGAAGTGACTTAGTGGGGTCTTTATTGTAAACAGTGCTGAACCTTTCCATTCCACCACCAGGATGTTTAGTTAGGTGAGGAATAACAGTGAAGCAAGGCAAATCTTACTTTGTGTACAGCTTAATATACATTACAAATTACACAAGTATGCACTTTCTATTGGCATAAATTATAAAGTATAACATAACTCAAAATAATTACTACATACTAGTAATTCTGTGTGGTAAGGTCCTTTATCTCAGTGTTAAGAATGAAAGTATGTCCCTTTCTTGCCCTGGCAGGTGTCTCTTTCTATGGTATTTGAATACATACAGTAATAGATTTGGTTTGTGACTGTGCTTTCTTTTTCAGTGTCCAATTGAATGGTTCCACTTTGCTTGTGTTGGGTTGACCACTAAACCCAAAGGGAAATGGTTTTGCCCAAAGTGCACTGCCGATCGGAAGAAGAAATGAATTGTGCTTGCATTAATATTTTATTCTCTTAAGTATAATTTTATGTAGGTTCATAAGGACATTTCATGATTAAATGTTTTATACTTTAAGGATACTTAAATAGACTTGTTTTGTTATGTTTTATCATCCTGTTGTACTGATTTTCATCCATTATATGTATACAGTGGCCGTCCTGTAGTGCACACAATTTCACCTGTCACTTCACAGTTGTGAAGTGTGTGCACTACAGGACGGCCACTGTATACATATAAAAGACTTGATTTATTGACATATATGTCTTCTCTCTTGTCATAGTGAGTATACTGTATGGAAGTGAATGAAAGTAAAGATGTTTTTAACTAAACAGTTTCATGTTGGCTCATGAATTTTCTCTCACATGAATTCATGGTCAGAAACAGTTCCATGCCTCTGTCAGGTAACAAAACTGGGTATGCAAATCTCCAGTGTGCTGCATGGAATGTGTTGTTGCTGTTTTCTCTCATACATCAAGTACAGAAATTTTCATGCATCTTAACATTTAACGTACAGACTTTTAAATTGCCAGCAGCTCTCTGCGGCCAGAATTTAAATCGCCCAAGTCTTTAACATTGCAAACTTTCAGAAAAAAATCAATATTTTCCAGTCTGTGCAACATAGAAATACAAACTAAAAACAATCTGAGAGACAATAAAATTTTATACAGATACACAAAAGAGCAATTTTTACAAACGAAAATTAACTGTCATTATTTTGTCATGAACTGCAGAATGTAATCTTTATTATGTTATGAAATTCCAGAGGACTTACATGTAGTTTTTTTTTAGCCTTAATATTTTGTTCAGACTGTACGTGAGTTTGAACTGCGCCACTTCAAAGTTTACGATACCTCACACTCTGATGTGCGTGTGCCACTTTTCGAAGCAGTCTGTGACACATTGCAACATCACACTTTTTACAATAGAGAATGGTGCTCCTGCTTCTGTTATTTAGCGAAACACACGACGTCTTTGTTTCCCTTTGGTTGGCCAGTGTTGTGAATGTTTCACCTCCGGTTGACTCAGTTGGGCCCCAGATAACTTTGGCCTCCCCCGAGAAACGCCACTGACATTCTTGTACATTCTTGTACAATTGAAGAATCATCTTGTGGGAGGGGGGTTTCCAGCAATATTGAATAAATTATGTTGATTGACAAAACAACACACTCACCTGTTAGTAATACTCACAAAATATTGATGCAAAGTAATTATAATACTAGTCGAAGAGTGTGCCAGTCCAACACTGATACCAAAAGTCACATTGGCGAAGATTCCTTTTACTCACAAAGTAATGCTGGCTCAGTAGGTTTATACCTCTTCCAAGACACAAAATAAAAATGATATTGTAACGTGTTTCGTTACTGAAGACGCCATAGAGATTGTTAATTGGTTTATTCAGCAACCTACAAGTAACAGCTACAATTAATTATAACATTGTTGCGGGGTTTCACACTTTATAACCCTATTTGCAATAATCTCTTCCCTCTGTCTTCAGCAGTCTACACGTTTACAGTATGGGAGCTATGTAAGTGTCCCTGTATCACGCACGTCTGGTTCTTCTTTCCGTGAACGCTGCTATACTCCAACTGTAGGCTGCTGACTGGAGAACTCTCTCCGGGGACAGCTACAAGTTAACTAACTCCAGCGGCTGTGCTTGCCTGTTACGTAATGAGTGCCTTGTCACAGTAGGAACAGGTGCCACGTCGCCATGTTTGCATATAGCCTAGCAACGCTGTTTACTCGCGCCGTGTTACGTCACCATGGAGGGGGGGGGACGGAGCGCTGACTCATCTGCCACGTCACTACTGGGTAGGGAGGGGTTGTCCTCCATTGCGCAACATGTCACAATATATAAAGAAATATATGAGTCTGACACTGACTTTTTAACTGATAGAGAAATATATGACAATCCAACACTGACTTCCTAACTGATAATTCGCTACTGAAAACCAATCCTTGAAAGCTCTGGAAGCATCGATCTGCAAGCACAGATGAATATTTACTCCTCAGTTCTCAAAACAAAGCTGGGCTCTATTTGGCTGACCAGGTCATAAACAATCATATCTAAATGTACCAGTACCATGATGAATGATTTCATTGTTCAGAGCTAACGAATGAACCACTGACATGACCTTGGTGGGTTTGTTTTGGTTTCAAACTCAAGATCAAACTGTCAGCACTCCCAAAGGGACCAGTGTCCTGCCTCATAGAAATATAACAGTCAGCCATAGCGGGGTGCTGCTTGCTGTAGATATATTACAGCGTTCCGTATATAATGCCTCCTATTTTTTTAAAGAAAACTACAACAGATACAGAAAGCATAATAATGCAGTTAAATAGAGCAAGATTTCAGCTACTTGCAGTTATTTTTCCACATAATCATCACCATTCATTATGCACTTTAGCCAGCGATTAACAAGAGCCTGTATGCTGCGCCCGTAAAAGTCTGCACCAGCAGAGGCTAGTCACTTTCTTACAGCTGCAATGACATCATCATTGTCTGGAAAATGTTGCCCACGTAGTCCATCTTTCTTAGGCCCAAAGAGATGGAAATCTGAAGGTGCTAAGCCGGGGCTATAAGGTGGACAGCCCAGCCAAACCTTGCAATGTGCGCGGTGGTCGCCAAACTTGTATGGGGTCTAGTGTTATTGTGTTGCAAGCAAAAGGTTGTCTGCTTCTTTGGCCTGACTTGGGAAATGTGGGCTTTCAGCTTAGTCAGCGTCATTTTGTAGCGTTCATAATTGACAGTCCCTGGCCATTATCTGCTGATCTGTATGGATGAGGCGCTGTTCATTGTGAGGAGTGGCAGCTGAGCAGGGATGCCCAGGGCGTGGCTTATTGTGCACTTCACTTTTGCCACTGTTGAAACGCACTACCCACCGTCTCACTATGCTGACTTCCACTGTATTGTCTCCGTACACCTTTAGCAAGTGTCGATGAATGTCAGTGGGTACAATTTGTTCGGCAGTGAGAAATTCAATGACACGTCTGTGTTTCATACGCACTTCTATGTCAGACACCATTTTGGTAGACTGCTCTGCTGTCGTTATCTGTCGCACGACAACCAAACTAACAGTAGATTGGCGGGAAGGTTCAACCTTTACTACAACACCACCAACATCCATCTCAGACGTTACATATTAACACAAAAAAATAGGAGGCATTATTTACGGAATGCCCCTAGTATATAACATTTGTCAGTTAAAGGTTAATGTTTTGTTGTTCACTGCACTGTGGTGTGTATCACAGGTGATTAAATGCTAAAAAAATTAAATGGAATTTAATTACAAAAGATGCTGTATAAAAGAAAAGGATTACATTATCCCAGTGGGCCACAGTAGGATATTTTGTATACTATAAGGAAAGGTACAAATGTCCCTGTGCTTAACTAATTAAGCACTACACCATCAAGACATGTCAGGAAGTGGACATATAGATCCATTTACTTTTGACCTCAGCACTAGTTGGAGGTGAACGGTAAGCTTCATGCCCTGATCACTTTATCCCGAGGGAAAGAGCCCCCAGTACCCATTGGATGGGCCCCGTAACCAGTCTGGAGAATGTGGAGAGGAGAAAACTCTCACCCCTTGGCTGTCCAGCCCATAGCCAGTTGCTATACCAACTGTTGCTATCATGACTCCTTGCATACTGTAAGGCATTCATGAAATTCAGACATATATTTAGTTCTTATAATACAAGATGTGACAATTTAATTCCTGGAATGGCCACAGTGTTGTCGCTGGGGTGTTGAGTCAGGCGAATTCGTGTACCCAAGCATTGCATTGTTATTGATGCTCAGCCATAGTCCTGAATGTGTCATTTAAATTTTATCAGCTGGGAATGGTGGTTAAAATCTACCAGCACTACACGGGTGGCATCGACACTACAATCTGAAGATAACAGTTTACTGTCAGGGACTATGGATTTCTTAATCATCCACTTCTACATCTGGTGGTCATATTAACATTTAAAAAAATGCAATGCCCATCCAGCTACACAGAATAATGTGCAAACCCAATTATGTGATATAGGGTCAATAATGGTTAAACAGATATATTACTGGGAAAGTTCTTTCCTCCTTCAATGCTATGACAGCTTGATAACTGGACCTAACCCTGCTGTCAGGTTTTAGAAAGACAGGCACAGAAATATGGTTTGTTAAATTGTTAATGGCAAAGCATCAGAGCTGTATGAATAACTGAAATAAGAACCACCCAAGAGAAATGGTGTACCTGGGTGAGAGAAGACAAACTGGTTTCTGCATTATGGTACAAACGGTACACCTGATGAACTGACTTAAAATGAAACCTAAAAATTCATTTTCTTCAAGTTTCCTGAAATTCAGATTTATCTTTATAGTTTTGAATCACCCATTATGAACCTGTAAACTATTTAATATACAAATTAAATACTGCTTAAAAAAGTCACATGCAATTAAACACTTAAAAGCAATAACAATGACACGACAACTTACTGAAATAAACTGTCAAATCATCATGTTTCACAGCATATAACGGTGCTTCCTGAGGTGGGCTTCAGCATTAAACGTGAAAGACGGAGTTTCTGCATCATACCCATTTGGAATGTATTCTCCATTCATAGCTATGACACTTTGTAAGAAATATAGATAACAGTATTCAAGTTTAAGCCATTAAAGTTAATCTGAACCTGGAAAAATAAATTTTAGCTCGGAATTCATTTCAATTATTGATATTTTGTTTAATAAAATAGCACACAAAATAGTTTGAGAACTAAAACCCTTAATTTTATTGATTTCAGTTTAAACACATAGAACATACAAACTGTTTCACAAATTTCCTTAGAAAATAAAAACAAGAGGAATAAATTTTCCCAACACATTTTAGGATATTGAATGATTCATTTATATTATTTGTGGGTAAAACAAAAATGTCACTATTCTTGTAATATTTGAGTTTCTGATTTGTATAGTAACACACAAGAGTTTTCATGCTTTTGCTTCTTCTCTCTTGGTTTCCTTTTCCAGAGCTCTTTCCTTAGCCTTTTCGTAAAGAGGCAGAAGTTGACCCTCTTTAGCAAGTATTTTTAAAATCTCTACAATGAGTGGGAGATAGTTATGTTTCCTTCTGATATTTTCAATCTGGTACTGTTTATTTTTTAGTTCTTCTTCCTCAATCAGTAATCGTAGCCTGGAGATTTCTGCTTGTTGAATATCAGTTTCCATGCCACTCTCCTAATGTGCAAAACAATCAAACAATATATGATATATATATTTCAAATTGTTCCATAAAATATGACCCAGTCAAAAAGATAATCAAAACAGTCAGGTTTTCATCAGTTTTGTGTGTAAGTGGTAGAAAAACAATTCAAAATCGTTATTCTGTATTCAAAATAAACATGGCCTACCAAAGAGAAACCATACATGGCTGCCCACAAATAAATATAGGAACTTAAATTGTCAGCAAAGAACACAAATATATTTGAGATTCCAGTTATTAATATGGTCTCATTGTGTATTTGTGTAAGAACTATGCTCTATTACACAAATACATATATATAAGAACAGACTGATGATAAACTGAGGATATGGAACTAAAACATATTCACAAAGTGAACTAGAAATATACAACACAAACAACTCATTCTAGTAAATAAATAGGTCTATTTTTTATCTTCTTGCTTAATTCAAGCCTCTGTATTGTGTTACTGCCTCAGTTTACTCAGCCCTTTGCTCTTTTCCTACCACCATACTGCACTTACTGGTCCTTTGGCCCACTTAAAATTGGCATTAATTTTTTTTGCCAAATTTCTTCTGTCGGCAGTACAGGCAGCTCAACCTGGAGTACCTGTAGAAAACCTATCTCAGTCCACTGTATCCTCCACAGGCAATTTTGCATTAACCCTCACTGTAGAAGGAACAGGATAAGACTCTGCTACTGTAACTATTGTGGGGTAAGTTATACAACAGTGTTGTGTGAAAAGAAGCATCTACTCCTGCATTGCTGACATATCTTGACACAAATGTGAAATGCTATATTTCTTTTTAGATTATTCCAAAGACAATATTCATGTTTTACAAACTTAAATATACTATTATGCCAACAGCTACAATGCATCTGATAAATAATATTACAAGGTTCAATGAAGTTTGCTTCAACAGTTCACTGCAAGAAAGGACAAGCTAAACCTAAGGAATGTTTAGAGTCTGAAAAAGAGAAACATTTTTACATTCCGTACCAATTAATGTACCCACCTCCATTTGTTTTTGAATCTGTGAAATTTTCTTCTCATATGTCATTTTTCGGTCAGATACAATTGCCATTAGATTAAAATGTATTTCACCTTCATTATACCTGAAACACAGGATTCAGAAATGCTAATGTTAAAAACAGGGTCCACATGAATGTGAATGAGTGGGAAGTACTGTGTATTTTATTCATTCAGTGTTGTGCTAACTCTATTAGAATTAAAATTCTCTTCACTGTCTTTTCAACTTTCAACTTGAAATCCCCTGTGGCAGTTTTCTTGTATGACACTCAATTGTTTTGCATTTTGCACCTCTTCAAACATACCACAACTCTTGCTACCTACTGGTTTACAAATGCTGCCCTACAACAATAGCAATGACAGATAAGTAAAAGAAAGAGTGAATATTTAAAAGCAGCTGCTCACACCTGTGAGCCCCAAGCATAATCTAACAATAGCCAACATATCAGATGTGTATGATGCAAAATCCACTGTATCCTGGATAAACACAAAACAGTGAATCTAAGGGATTCAAAAGATACAATAAGACAAATATTCTGGTCACCAGAAAGTCGATCAGTATTTTCTGGCTTCCGCTCACTGAGCCATGTAAATGATCGCAACTCACCACAAATGGGGGCAGTCGGTCAAGCATATTTTGTGAGCCCTGTGTCTGATGTTCAAAAAACTTGCTCTGCTCCTGACTTTAGTTGATTTGTTACCATCATGACAGACTTGTTATTATGTCTCATTTTAAAATTATTAGCAAAAGTGGTTTGGAGGTCAGTATACTAACACAGAATTTAAAAGGACCCAGGCTCAGACCCAGCTGCCACTTATAATCTTAAAATGACAATTCCATGAACATAATGGGAATCATCATCTGAAGATGGGAGATGAACTGATGCCTAAAATGTTGTGTATATCCATTCAGCAGTTCTCGAGTTGTTACATGCAGGGTGACGGACAGGCAAATACTGTCAAGCTAATATGTGCCCATTTGCAACTTTCTGTTACAAGAATACTGCCACATCTGCCATTACTTTCTTAAAAATTTAGTACCATGCGGTAATATATATATATATATATATATATATAATTAGAAAAGGTTTATATTTCAGCAGTTTTGGATATTACAAGTACTTACCATAACGAACATTTTTATGAAATTTATAAATTCTCTTTATAATGAGGTTACACTGTATAACTGACTAACCTAATGATATCTACATGAAACTCAAGTAGCTAATTTTACCAGTTACAATTATTGTGCCATCTGAATTCGTCTAATGAGAACTAAGGTATCCCCAAGATATTCCTAATAACGTGGTCTGTGGACCATGAAACTGCACCTACAAGCTCAAATCATAAATATTCATAACATTACAAGCAAGAAACTACTGGGATACATAATATATATATTGTGACATGTTGCGTAACGGAGGACCCCTACCTCCCCAGATGCACGTGGCAGTAAAGTAGCGCTCGCGTAATAGGCGAGTCATCACCCCGCCACTCTCCCCGCGGTGACGTCACGAGCGGATCCGAAGTTAGCCGAGGCCCCGCAACCTGGTAGCTATGCAACGCGAGTCAACAGCGGTGATGTAACAGGATGACGTGGCACTCATTACTCAATAGGCAAGCACTGCAGCTATATAAGTGAGCTGCACAGTGGCTGCCAGTCAGTTGTAATGTAAGAGTCGCCGAGTTCAGTAGTAGTCGAACGAGTGTTTTATCAACAGTTCTCCAGTCAGCTGACTACAGTTGGAGTATAGCGGCCGTCGTGGAAAGAAGAGCTGGACGTGTGTGTGATTGTGTAATTGGGAGTGTGTGATATGGTGATACAAAGCTCCCCTACTGTAAACGTGTAGACTACTGAAGACAGAGTGAGCTGATTTGCGCTTAGGGTTATAAATCGTGAAACCCCGCAACAGTGGTAACAGATTAATGCGATTAGGGTTATAAAGTGTGAAATCCCGCAACTGTGTGATAAGTAATCGTAGCCGTTACTTGTAGATTGTTCAATAAACCAATTAACGATCTCTACGGCGTCTTCAGTAACGAAACACGTTACAATATATATATATAATCGGGATATATAATTTCATAGCTATCATCAGCCAGCTGGAAAAGACTTTCTAACAAAGAGGAAGAACTTCTGAAGAAGCAGTCATCACAACCTTAGCTCCTTGCATGTGCTTTATTACATTCAGTTAATTATTGCCTCTCATTTAAATTTTGTACGTCTTCATCAGCTTGGTGCTGAACGTCACATAACAAAATAGTATACATGAAAATACACTACAGGCATTTTTCTTCAAATAATGTACAACTTACTTCTTTATCCTTTTCTCAATAATGGGACGGACAATATCTAACCAATCCACATCTGGAGTAACTGCACCCAGATCAATGGGACCTTCTTTAAGTCCATCCAGTTCATATAACCGTCCATCTATAGGAATGTAACCAACAAAGTGGTATACATCATCATCCTTGGAAGCCAATTTGGATTCAAATTCAAAGAGGGTCTGCCTGAAAAAACAGAAAGAACGCAATGAGAGAGAAATTGTACAACAGACACCTAGAAGTACCTTGCAGAGTACTGTCATGTGTATAGGGGTATGCATGACATACTTAATGGTTTCTAGTTTGGATGATTGGATTTATTAGCACATCAGTTACCATCTCTCTTAATTACAATTAATACAGCACTTTCACTGATTTACACACTTTTTGGTCCACTGTTGCACACACATTAGGGTTCCCAGTCTTCACCAATCATCTCTTAGCAATGGATCTCAACACAGAAACTATCACTTCAAATCACTATGAAGTCTTCTTGTCTTCAATCACTTTGTACTCCTCTGTCATAATTTGTACTCAACTAATCTTCACAATTTACTAAGGACATCCTCCATTCTTGTCCTAGCATTCTCAACTGTTCTTAGCTTCAAAGTCAAATTCACATTGCGACTGACGGTCGGTCAGTCAGTCAGTCAGTCAGTCAGTCAGTAAGTCTTGGTGTCGAGCTCCATCTGGGTTTCATGACCAGATATTATTACCATTTGACAGTTATGGTCTTGTTTCTGTGGGGCGCCCTCTCTGACGAGAGGACGGGTGTCTTTTGTATATGATGCTGGCACTTGCCAGCACAGTTTTTCTCGAATCCCGAGTCCCTTGGGACTTGTGACCATATTTTACTGTCTCAGATATGAGACTTCCCTTTTCGTCGCCTCCTACGAATCGCAGGATGACGGTGGAGGTATCTGATAGTGCCTCCACACGGAGTTGTTCTTAGCTTCTGAATTCACTTCTCTTATAAGCACTCTGCACAGACCCCATGGAAAACACAGCTTGTATTGTTGATGACGTCACTACATTGCATAGCATGGTCCAATACACGGAAATATGTTTACAGAGCCAGTGTCTAGAACCAGATTGCATAACCCCATTGTTCTATTGTTGTGTGCGTGTATTACTTAGCAACAGTTGTTTGTGTAGCTCAACCATTCTTGCATGAGGCAAATATGCCACAGTATAGTGAAATTATTATAAAAGGTACCTGAAATTAACAAATGCAGTCTGCTAAGATCACAAGGTATGAAAGAGGATTTCATGATGAATTCTTCAGATTTAGGTATTAAAATTTGGGATGCTGAGACCATGTTCTGGCAAGCTAGCTTGTCCTAGTTTATAGTTCTGCACCAAGTGAATATGGAAGTCTTTTGTTCAAAACATAAACATTTCAGACAGCACTATGCATGAGGTGTTCAAGTTCCTGAAATTACAGTGCTGAACAGCAGCACATTGGTCACAATAGGTGTCTGAATGACCTTGCAACTTGACAGTTATGCCACACATTTTTTCCATGTAGATCAGATGTTCCGTTCAGTTTTTATAACCGGTTCTGTCATAGAGTGTGCTGTTGTCTTGTCAATTTGGTATGGAGTCTGAAAGGAGCAAAGAATTTGTGTTAAATTCTGTTTCAAAGTAGGGAAAACAGCTGCAAAAACCCATATCAAGTTGCGTGAAGCTTACAATGATAATGCCTCTAGTAAAATGATGACCTACAAATGGTTCAGATGTTTAAAAAATTGAAGAACTTCAACAGATGACAATGAGTGGCCTGGCTGACCTTAAATTTAAAGATCCAAACCTCCGAGTAACCAGGTGAAAAACGTTATCCATGGGAATAATGAACTGACTATCTGAAAAGTTGCAGACGAGGTTAGAATATACATTGGTTCATGCCACACAATTTTAACAGAAGATTTAGGAATGCATCGGGTCTCAGAAACTTATGCCAAGACTCTTGACTAACGATCAGAAACTGCAATGATTTTCCAACCGTGAAAATCTCCTCCAAAGAGCAAATGACAACGAAAATCTTTTGAAAAACGTTATTACTGGTGATGAGATGCATGTTTATGGTTACTACACTGAAATCAAGCAACAGTTCTGACACTGGAAGAGTCGTGCACAACAGGTGCACTCAGGAGTGAGAACAATGCTGCTTCGTTTTCTCTATCACTGAGGCAGTGTGCAGTACAAATCCACTCCTGATGGTCAGACAATTACTCAAGGTCTTTATCTGGAGGTTCTGAGACGTCTGCAGGCTGCAGCATTAAGAAAGCAACCTGAAATGTGGACTTCAGGATGTGCTCATTAACATAGCAGCATCAATTAATTGGTCCTTAGGAAAACAACAAATTCCTACCCTTCCACAGCCCGCCTATCACCTGCCCTCTCCCCTCCCAACGTTTTACTCTTCCCTAAATTCAAAATTACCCTTAAGAAAACGATTTCAGACAGTGGATGACATCATCACTAATGCAACAAATGATTTGAAAGTGATACCACAAACATCCTTTGAAAATACGATGTATAAGATGATAAATCTTAACAAATTTTAATATATAAATTTTATTATAGTACATGACAAATATAAATTTTAAATCATTTTATAAACGACACATGATGGCGAGCATTGCAATAGTTTAACGTAAATAACACACCTAAGGATGGCACAGTGATGCCGAAACATGTAGTGAAGTCACAAGTGAGACTGTGTGCACTAGAAGACGGTCAATACATACACATCATGGACGCGAATCAGTGCAACAGCATGCTAAAATACAACATTATCCTTTGAAAAGTGCTTCCAAAAGTGGGAAAGGCAATGGGAGCTGTGTATTGCTGTGCAAGGGGACTATTTTGAAAGGTATAATATTCAATAAAATGTAAGCAGAGAAATATATTATTTATAGACAAATTTTAGAAACTTTCTGAACACACATTGTATATGACCAAAGGGCTTGAAGTCAGCCTCTGCAACATGGTGTACACAATACCCACATTGTTAGTCAAACTCAAATAAGGAATTTCCTAGGCAAAAATACTCACATTCACCTTTACTTACCGGGCAAATGAATTGTGAACAGAGCGTATGGTCTGAGAGTTGCTCAGTGTGAGCCCTTTCATGTTAGCATCAAAAGTCTGGCAGAACTCTTTGAATTCTGTAAGGGTTGGGCCTAGAGTTAAGTCTGGGTGTTTGCAATTTAATAAAATGCTAAGGATTGCTTGAGTAGCACAGGCATTATTGATGACCTAAAATAAAGAAAACTGTTATTAGCATCTAAAAGGACAACCATCAGCCTTGACTACATGCAAGTGTTCCAGCTGTCAATATAACTAACATTTTTATTATCTCTGCATCATACATCAAGTAAATAAAAAAAATAACAAAAGAAGAAGGAATATCACTTCTAAGGTTTGTCAGTCCTTAGTTCTTGACAAAAATGTTCATTGTTCCAACACATTTACAGCTCGTACATAAAATTACACTTAAAATACAAATGATCTGCACAAGATAGAATTATTTAAAAATACTACATTCTTGGCATCCACAGAAACACACAACAGTTTAAAGCCCACGAATTTACTCAGTAAAGACGTTCCTGAAAATCATAAAACTATTGTCACTTTTCATGAATGTTTTATGCACACAATACTGACAATCCCTTTACCCAATTTTTATGTCTGCTCTTTTCAGGGTGTAAGTTTCAACATTTGAAGTGGCAACTTCAATCTTCTTCATCATATTTGTGTAAAATACCTCCGATGTACCAGGCTTAAAACAAATGCATTAAGGATTTTCAAGCAACTTTGGTTTTCTCCATATGACTTGCACAACTACAACATGATACTGTCTCACTGCACAGCACAGATTCCAATGATCAATGAAACTGATTTTCTCACAAACTACTCCACTGATTTTACAGCAACTTAGGCCAACATATTATGACAAGATGTCCGAATTTTGGAATCAGAGAAGTGTTGCAGAGGTATCCACTGTTGTGCACTGGCTTGTTAAAAAAGAAGGGCCCTATGGCAACCAATATGCACACAACAGCCTTAGGAACACAGGTCTGTTTCAAAGCTATATAAGAACAGCCAGGTACAGCCAGTGAGACTCAGATGGGAGCTGTCAATCACAAAAGCATCAGGTCCAATTCTCGTTACTGAAGGCTGTAACCAAGCAACAAGTATGTGAAGATATAGGAAACTTGGAATACACTGCAGTCATTTGTAGACCATGAAGAACAATAAGTGTGTAATTATCTACAGTTTAGAGTAATCAGTACCAAAGACATTCAATTATCAAACTAAACCCTGCATCTAGTCACAAACTCATGACAATTTAACCCTTTAAAGCACGGTGGTTACCATATGTTCAACCTCCTTTAATACATATATTACAATTCTCAATTCTGCTCACAGATTGCATTTGTGCATTTTGTATGGTTCTTACAGTAAACAGCAATTTCCTTCCCTAAACAGCATTAAGAGCTGGTCTTTGGAGAGGAGACTTACTGTGTTTCCTGTGAGGTACGAACCGAAATTGTATATAAAGCATGAAGAAATTCAGTCTTTAAACGGTTAATCATCATATCATATCACAATGATTTCTTTCCTTCTCAAATCTGGACATAGATGAATTTGAATCAAAGTATGCAACAGGATTTTAACTGTTTT
Organism: Cryptotermes secundus; assembly: GCF_002891405.2. Taxonomy (NCBI): domain Eukaryota; kingdom Metazoa; phylum Arthropoda; class Insecta; order Blattodea; family Kalotermitidae; genus Cryptotermes; species Cryptotermes secundus. The sequence continues at coordinate 7,708 of NW_019727114.1, read as the reverse complement.
CATTGCCTGGTACAAGAATACAGAACTCATTACTTGTACACTGCAACTTCAACATAGTACAAATTTGTGGAATTTGTAAAAATGCTTGTTATAACAAATACATGGAACCACTTATAAACTATAATATCATAAATACTTGGAACATCCAAACATCACCAAAATATATAATTTTCAAGCCCAACTTTTAATTACATATATTACTATAAAAATATTAAGATTTAGAACATAAAGCAGGAACTGCAATATTTCTTCCTTTTGGCAAGTTTTAAACAAAAACTTGCAAAAGTGCCTGTATTAGCTTTGCTGTGTTTATTTATCCAGCCATCCATCTCCATGTAACAAATGGAGAACAGTGAAACTAATTTTCCTGAAATCTGTTATGGGGGAGTTTTACTAAAATATGCCAACATATTTCAGATTCAGTTAAAATTTGATGATGATGTAGGGCACTATCAGAATGTATTTCAGCACACAATTTATACAAAAATCAAATGCGAACTCACTCAGTTATTAGATCGAAAATTGTTTTTAAGTTGTAGACAAAAATAAAACATATTTCATGTTCCCATAAGACTCATGTAGAAGTCTTTTTAAGAAAATAGATATTTTACCATTGTCATGTGTATATATTTTTTCTTTGATGTTATTTGTGATAGATAAAAATAATTTCTGTTCAGTTTCTGACGTTCATGTCCTGAACATGAGAAGCAAAAATCAAATTTATAGTCCAACTTCAAATCTTTCTATTTTCCAGAAGGGCACTGGTATTAGGTTATTTAATAGACTGCCAAAGACCATTCAAAGTCTTAGAAAGGTTAAAATCAGTTTTAAAAATAATTATTTTCATATTTCATGAATAACTCATTTTATAAAGTCGATGAATTTTTGGAGCATACAGTAAATAATTAGTTACAGTGTTAGTTTAGCTTCGTATTGTCTTTCTACTTTCTTTGTGTTATGCTTGTGACCAGTTTCATGTCCATTGTATTTTGGACTTGCAGAATGTGAAATATATGAATGTATGTATGTAAGATTTTTGAGATCATGAAACAAAATGGATTTTCTGCTGTCTACAGACAATAATACAGTGAATGCAACAGAACTATTTCTTACATTATTTGACCACTTCCTAAGTTGCTTGAAGTGGTTACCACATAAGACATGAAAGTAATGATGAATAGTTCAACATTCCCAATCTGGTTAGTATTAGCTGATAGAAGATTTCCTCACACCCAAATAATCTCTTGTCCATGAAGTTCGATACCACATCAAGCAGAATGTTCTGACACTCAGATTTTCTTCATTTATCCAATGCTTCAGTTTTTTGAACATATAAATATACAAATGACCTTTTCTTCCAAAATGTATTCCTTACATGAGCTGTTCTACTCTTCCACGGTGATGTATGTCATATACTATACAAGCTGAATACCCTATCATCTTGATTCCTTTAACATTAAATACATGTTCCTTATATCTAATATACAGTGTCCCAGGAAGAAAGGTCAATATTTGGGAGGTCACAGTATCAGATACTCCAAGCAAAAAGAGCTGTGTATGTTCATGTGTCCTATTCCAAACAGTTTCCAAGAGAGTACTGTGGATGTTATCGCCCACATAAAGGAACATCCAGATGCACTGAGACAAGCAGCACACCCTTACAAGAGCTGCAAAGTGCATTGATGATGACAGTGGAATTTTTTTAAAATGTATTATACTAGGTAAACTCTACCAACTTTGTCACTTGAACAATAAATACTGGTATTAGAAAGAGTATGTAACACCTCTTCCTTACCAACAATTTTTGAGCTGTACAGTGAAATAGCCCTATCTTGGAAATACAACACGCGAAGATATACACTTCTATGCTTAGAGTGATCGATACTATGGCCTCCCAGAATACTGTCCTTTTCTCCTGGGTCATAATGATCATTCCATCTGACCTATATACATATATGATTTATTGCAATCTAAACATCAACATTTGTAAATTCTTTATTTTCATGATCCTTGGAAACAGGAACTGTGTGATATATACAGAGTGTCCCAGGAGGAATGGTCAAAACTTCGGGAGGGTGTTCCTTATGTTAAAGTATGCCGATATAACCCAAAACACCTATGTCCAAAGCTGAACGGTTACGGAGATAATGGCCAGAGAAGTGTCAAACTTTGACCGGTGTTGCACACTTGTTGATTACAAAATACATATTAAAACTGGCAGGAATATGTGGTTTCTGTAATGTTAATAATGTACGTAACATCAAACTAACTTGTGAGTGACATGAAGCCATAAAATTGAAGTACAAAATACTCGCTCACCATGTCATAACTGTCCTTAGGGTTTCCAAGCACTATACATGACACATGACTGGCAAGCGCTGACGTAACATGGCTGACTGTGCTATAAGCCGACCACATAACTGTATTAAACGTACATTCATGGAAACTCTCTTTTAGAATTTCGTTTCCATTATCTCATGTGGATTATTATGGGACCACGTATGCACATTTCGTAAATTATTTACACCATCCAGGGTAAAAGACGCCTCATTACTGAATAAAATGACGCTTAACAGTTCGGGATGAGCTTTTATCCAGTGGCACAAATCCATACACTGTGCATGGTCGCCTGGTTCCAGATGTTGTACCCTTTGATCATGGTAAGGATACAACTCTTCATCATATAAAGTTCGCCGCACTTTCGTATGTGATACGCCGATGCGAGAGGCCATTCTACGAGTGGACAGACGCGGACTTCTCTGAACCATCTCAAGAACGTTCTCTCGTGTGTTTATCATTCGTACATCCTCCCTTTCAGACTGAACAGGAACACTTGGAAGAGAACCAGTATCACGCAATGTCTGGTGAATTCGCGTAAATACACTTCGAGATGGAATCCTTTGATTGGGAAAACGCCTTTGGTACTCTTCAACAGCAGCACATGCATTGCCACCGCAAAATCCATACACAAAATGCATATCACAATATTCAACGTGTGAAAACACAAAAGGCATTTCAGCAACTCCGCACAACTACACATAATTTACCAAGCATTCACGATGCTGCCGCAACGTACTCTGTAGGCTCTGTAGGTAGCATATGAGCCACATGAGCTTACGGCTAGTGTGAATCACCGCACTCAAGGACAAACATAGATAAGGCATTTCAGCTGACAGGTGGTTATATCGGCATACTTTAACATAAGGAACACCCTCCAAAAGTTTTGACCATTCCTCCTGGGACACCCTGTATATATATATATTATTTGTTCTGAAAGCTGTCTTTAGTTCCGTTTTTGAACAATTTTGTGACAGTAGCTACATAATTAGCTGGGCTGTGAATAAGAGCCATTTATGTTATTGCTTATTTGTTGTTTACTGCTTTTTATAACTTCTATTATACACCCTTATTGTTCCTTCTTATATCCATTATCTTTTGCAATCTTAGTAACATTATTAAGTTTCTTATGTTTATATATTTCATTCAAGAGTGATTTACTTAATCTATGGCTATGGCTCTATCTTCCGAAGTTGTCCATTTTCTGCTCACCTAGATAACAGGAATTCGTGGACCTCCTGTATATAGACAAATGGCCAAAACATACATAGGAAGAACTGCTTATGTACTGATTAAATTGCATGTTATTAGATGGTAGCTTTCTGAATTCAATATATGACAATGAACCTTCAGGTTCCATAGAAAGTAGGGGATTTGATTGAGTGACTATTGGCTTCTCAAGAACAGGACTCTGATCCATGGAGCTTGTTAGGAAAAAACATCAAGTGCTTTTACCTGTTTAGCAAAAAATATTTTATCCAGTCGGGTGTCTTGAACAATGGACCCAGTGGGCTCGTCATCTTGAACCCATTTAAACAAGAAGATCAACCCATGGATAGGTCTGCATAAAGAAAGAGGTGGACATAACAAATATGAAAACAGTCCCAAACCCTCTAAAGTTAGCCGTCAACACAACATAAATATAATAAAAACATACATACTTCAAATTTTCAAATTGTTCTGCATCTAAACTCCACAGTTCCTCTACCTGGACACCTTTCACACCTATGAAATAAAAATTCATCATTACTGAATAATGAAATACTTAAAACCTACAAAGTAAGAAAATTATGAGAGCCACAGGTGAACTGTCACTTCAGATTAGCTTCAACGGCCACAGTATGTTAGTCAACTTTGATATGGGAAAATTACATTTGTTTACATGTTCACCTGTAAAAAAAAATGTAAAACTATCCCTGCAGCAGGCCACGAAGCCCTACTGGGTTGTTCGGGTTGTGAGACATTGAGGGTGCACATTATCTAGACAATCAACTCACATGGCAGTAAGCTTGTCAGCCTTACGCACCGGATGCCCTTTAGCCCCTAGGAAGATTTCTAGTACTCATTTCTGTTAGAGGCTGAGTCAAACCCAAGGCCACAGTGTGGCTGGAAGGATTAGGTCAATTGAAAAAAATCCACCTCATCGGGACTTGAACCCGTGACCTTCCGGCTTGTAGCATGTATATGTGTAAGGGGTGTGCCATAAAATCCAGCCCTCGCACTGTGACCTTCAATGATCTATTGTGCTTCCCCTTCGGATTAACCCTTTATTAATCCTACACTTTGAATGAAATGTAGGACTTTATTTATGGGGACATCATAAAAGTCACTTGGTTCCATGAAGAACTGACCAGTGGCAGTGTCCAGTAAGTAATCCTACCACCCATCTTAATTGATCTCTATTTGATTTCAACAGGTCCTTCGTTCTTCTGGCACAGGGTCCTGATATAAACCCCTTTGCATGTTTGAGTCCAACTGTGGCTTCCCAGTGATTTTGTGATTTCTATCTGTCCAGTCCCTAATCACTTTCTTGGCAACTCCTACTGAGATGCCGCAAGCTGGTTCAGGTCCTATGAATGGCTGTTCAGATCCTGTTCTTGCCAGCTGATCTGCGGTTTCATTCCCAGCAATACCCTCATGACCTGGCACCCATATCAGTTGAACTCTAGTTGTTTGGCCAGTTGTGTGAGGGATTTTGAAGTGATCTGGTGTGTACCAAGTGCTTTAATTGCACTTGACTGTCTGACAGAATACAGATATTCCTATTTTTATAGTTTCTATCTAAATTCTCAACTGCACACGCCTTAATGGCATACACTTCTGCCTGGAATACTGCTGTGTACTGACCAAAGCTAAAACTACATTTCTGCCCATGGCTTGTAGCATAGTGCACCAACCAACTACATTACTGCATGCCCCCAAACAGACAAATGGTCATCTGTAAGTAACTTAATAAAGTCTGTTCAGAAACATATTTTATGATTCAGGTTAAATTTCAGTCAGTTCCTAACAACGGTTTATTTTGATGTGAGCCATGCATTCTCAGAAGGGATTATTCTTAAACCATCACATTATGCTTTCTTTTCAATTATAGTGAGTGTATGAGAGTAAAGATTCCTCTTAGGGCAGTGGTTTCTAAAGTGAAGCCCTAGGAAGGTGAAGAGAAGTTGGTTCAGGGGGTGCAGGATATTCTGAGAATATAGTAATATCCAAATTTATTACAATTCTCAAAATGTCATGATACTAACTGTATAATTTTGTGCTTTACTCATATCTTGCTATTATTCCTAAAAACTCAAAACGTGTTTATTGTAAAATTAGAAACACACAAAGTTAAAAAGAGGGACAAAATGAGATCTCTGATAAGCTGAGGCGTACCATTTCAGTGACCCTACTGTGTATATATATATATATATTTTTTTTAAGGATTTTGTTTCTTTCTGCCTTAAAATTAATATAATATCCATAATATATTTGCAGAATCTCCTTCCCAAGATAGACAGGCAGTACAAGTTCAGCCCCCTTCACGAAAGACGATAGGAGAAGTGACACGAGCCTACCTGGTTTATAAATTTTAACTTAAACAACAAAGTTTTAAAAACTTTAACCAGGAAAGCTGCTGTGATTGTGAAAAAATTGGATTTTGTGTATATTGTGTGTTCCAGGCATTGTGTGTGTGTGTGTGTGTGTATGTAGTTTGGCACTCAGAACACCTATTGTGATAGCGGTTTCCGAATAAGTATCGATGTTCCCTCTGAAGAAGACCCGTAAGGATCGAAACACGTTAGGGTGCTAAGTTTTCAAGTGGTAGAACTGAAATAGTCACAATGGACGGAGTTGTTTTATCTTCGTAACAGCCACTCTTATGTCAATACTGGTGGCATGTAACTGGTTTGTAATCACATGACATAAGAAGACAGCAGCAAGTCATTTTCATTATATTTTTACAATCAATACCAACATGCATGCACACAAATTTGTACTCTTTGCTGAATATAATTAGAATGACAGAGTAGAGGATTAGGTGGGCAGGGCATGTAACATGCATCTGAGAAAAGAGGAATTCATATAGGTTGTTTTTGGGAAAGCCACAAGGAAGACTTAGATGTAGGTGGGAGGATAATATTAAAATGGATCTTATAAAAAAAGGATGGGGTGCTATGCACTCAATTCATCTGGCTCAGGATAGGGACCAGCATTGGATCTTGTGAACACAGTAATGAACTTTCAGGTTTCACAAAATGCCGAGATATTCTTGAGTAGGTGAGTGATTGGAAGTTTCTCAAAGACTCAGCACCATGGTAGTCACAATGAAAGTATGCTCTACAACTGTTCCCAAATGCCAAGTTAACCTTACCCCATTAACCTCAACTGGGAAAGTGCACTACGAAAACACCCTCCACTGTGACACAGCACATGATTCAAACCAAACTCTACATCATAATCTTGGTGTCTAAAGCTGAACATGTGAGCAAGATTGTATAGGGTACTGGATTCTTTTTAAAGATATTTGCTGTTGCACATTTTGGCTGATGTGTGCAAACCAAATATGTTCCTGCGCTTAATAACAGACAATTATTAATATACTTCAGTTATTTTTATAAAAACTCTTAATTATTCGGACTAACACACTATTAAGGCTGCTATGTATTCCTGTACTGAAACATGAAACCGACAATGTTTTGGAAGGCATAAAAAGTATATAATGTTTTACCAAATTTTACACAATTTTTAAATATTATCTGGTAAAAAATCTATTTCTGTTGGTAATAAACAGCAGTTAAGCAAAAAATAATTCACAAATACCAATCATCGCTATCCCTTCAAATCTACTCTCCATCCACATACAAAACTTCTGTATTACCAAATTCTTTGATTAATTCTGTGAAAACTCCAGGGTCACTTTCAATCAGACACCAGTTTCCTGCGCTATCAGCCATTTTCTTCAATGACTACAATAACATCAGATCACTGACGTCCACATGTGCTTGGGTCCACACAGCGCAACAAACGCTCCACCAGTATTCCGCAGGTACGCAGTATTACAACCAGGGGCACCAGGGGTATGCAGCTCAATTCTATTGGCGGGCAACACAGCCACTGCTGCCGCGGTGGCCGGCGGACACTCTCTTGATAAAAAAAAAGACTGCCGCCAGTGCCGAGGGCTCTGTCGGTAAGAAGGTATGCTATCATACCACCTGCCCTGTCGGTAAGAAAGTATGCTATTATACCACCAGCATTTTTTTACTGCTCCCTCCCAAAAAATCACTGGTTCACACATATAGCTAGAATTAATAATCGATGGAAATGAAATGTCCATATTTTACAGGCCCTGGTGGGAAACTTTCTCCAGATAAATAATGTTGCAACC
>NW_019727113.1:144162-144326 GCF_002891405.2 Cryptotermes secundus | reverse complement strand
ATCAAGTAAAAGCAGATGCCGACCGATTGCGGACGGAGGCCAAATATAAAACCGGCCATAAGGAGTTGCTGGCCATTATGGAGGCCAACCGAGAGGAGATGGGAACCTGGCGAGAAAATACTGCCGCGGAGACGAGAGCAACGAAACCTGCGGCGGCACAACGA